>NW_016108272.1:23516-37168 GCF_001604975.1 Cebus imitator
CCTCTGTAAGTTCAATGTACACCTTGACAACCATTCTGCTATGTAGGTCCGTTTTTTTGTTTTAGAGCCAGATATTTCTCATTACAGCCTATACTCCCATTCTCTCTGGAAT
The DNA here is from genome assembly GCF_001604975.1 of Cebus imitator. NCBI lineage: Eukaryota > Metazoa > Chordata > Mammalia > Primates > Cebidae > Cebus > Cebus imitator. Next base: position 23,629 of record NW_016108272.1, read on the forward strand.
ATCCAAACACACCTTTTAGAAGAAATGTGTTTCTAACTAACTGAATCAAAATATAGATGCAACTTCCTAAGGTTAAAGAACACAGCATAGCACTTTGAATGATACGTTTCTTCTGTGTTTTAGATCCCATCTTCCTGCTAATACTTAAATGCCTGTGTATGGCTGGAAATATCTGTTTCTAGATTCCATAAACAAAGGGTTTGTGAACTGCTGCATAGAAACATCAGTTTAACTATGTCCGTTGAATATACACTTTTACAATCTTTCTTCCAGATAGCTCTGTTTTTGTTTTAGAGCCAGATATTTCTTATTACAGCCTATACTCCCATTCACACTGGAACATGCAAACACAGCTTTTAGAAGAAACATGTTTCTAACTCGCTGAATCTAAACATAGATGCAAATTCCTCCGGTCAACGATCACACAGTAGAGCAGTTTGAAACATACGATTCTCGTGTGTTTTAGATGCAGTCTTACCCCTATATTCTTATATGCCTGTAAATGGCTGGAAATATATGTTACTAGATTCTCTAAAGAAAGTGTTTCTGAGCTGCTGCGTACAAATATGAGTTTAATTCTGTAAGTTGATAGTACACCTTGACAATCATTCTGGTAGATAGCTCTGTTTTTGTTTTAGAGCCCAATATTTCTCATTATAGCCTACATTCCCATTTACTCTGGAATATCCAAATGCCGTTTCAGAAGAAACGTGTTTCTTACTTGCTGAATCTAAACATAGATGCAACTTCCTAAGTTGAGCGAACACAGAGCAGAGTAGTTTGAAAGATACATTTCTCTGGTGTTTTAGATACAGTCTTATTGCTATTTCTTAAATGCCTGTATATGGCTGGAAATATCTGTTTCTAGATTCCATTAAGAAGTTGTTTGTGAACTGCTGCATACACACATCAGTTTAACTATGTCAGTAGAATGTAAACCTACACAACCATTCTTCTAGCTTTCTTGGTTTTTGTTTTAGAGCCAAATATTTCTCATTATAGCCTATACTTCCATTCACACTGTAATATCCTAACCTAGCTTTTAGAAGAAATGTGTTTCTAACTCGCTGAATCTAAACAGAGATGCAAATTTCTAAGGTGAACCATCACAGAGCAGAGCAGTTTCAAAGATACGTTTCTCCTATGTTTTAGACGCAGCCTTACAACTAATTTTTATTTGCCTGTAAATGGCTGGAAATATCTGTTTCTAGATTCTTCAAAGTGTTTATGAGCTCCTGCATACAAACATCAGTTTAACTGTGAAAGTCATTTTTATACCTGGACAGCCATTCTGCCAGATAGCTTCCTTTTTGTTTTACAGCCAGATATTTATCAGTACAGCCTATACTCCCATTTACTCTGTAATATCCAAACGCAGATTTTAGAAAAAATGTGTTTCTAACACGTTGAATCTAAACATTGATGCAGCTTCCTAAGGTGAATGAGCACACAACAGTGCAGTTTGAAATATACGTTTCTTTGGTGTTTTAGACGCAGTCTTCCAGCTCATTCGTATATGCCTGTATATGGCTTTAAATATCTGTTTCTAGACTCTCCAAAGAAAGGGATTGTGAACTGCTGTATACACACATCACTTTAACTGTGAAAGGTGAATGTACAACTTAAGAACCATTCTGCTGGATAGCTCTGTTTTCGTTTTTGAGCCAGATATTTCTCTTTACAGACTAGACTCCCATTCACTCTGGAATATCCATACGTGGCTTTCAGAAGAAACGTGTTTCTAACTCGCTGAATCTAAACAGAGAGAGATGCAACTTCCTAAGGGGAACAAACCCACAGCAGAACAGTTTGAAAGATAATTTTCTCCTGTGTTTTTGATGCAGTCTTACTGTTAATTTTTAAATGGCTGTATATGGCTGGAAATATATGTTTATAGATCCCATAAAGAAAGGTTTTCTGAACTACTGCATACATACATCAGTTTAACTATGTCAGTTGAATGTACACCTTTACAACCATTCTGCTAGACAGCTCCGTTTTTGTTTTAGAGCCAGATATTTCTCATTGTAGCCTATACGACCATTGACTCTGGAATATCCAATCCCAGCTTTTAGAAGAAACGTGTTTCTAATTCGCTGAATCTAAACATAGATGCAACTACCTAAGGTGAACGAACGCACAGGAGAGCAGTTTGAAAGGTACGTTTCTTCTGTGTTTTAGATGCAGTCTTACAGCTATTTCTTATATGCCTGCATTTTGCTGGACATGTCTGGTTTTAGATTCTCCCCAGAAAGGGTTTCTGAACTGATGCATACACACAGAAATTTACTTCTGTACATTGAATGCTGACATTGAAAAGCATTCTGTTAGATAGCTTCGTTTTCCTTTTAGAGCCAGATATTTCTCATTAAAGCCTTTACTCCCATTTATTCTGGAGCATCCAAATGCTGCTCTGAGAAGAAAGATGTTTCTAACTCGCTGAATGTAAACATAGATGCAACTCCCTAAGGTGAATAAACACACAGCAGAGCAGTTTGAATGGTAAGTTTTTTCTGCGTTTTAGATGCAGTCTTACCGCTTTTTCTTATATGCCTGCATTTGGCATGAAATCTCTGTTTTTAGATTGTCTCCAGAGAAGGTTTCCGAACTGCTGAATACACAAAGCAGTTTAACTTTCTAAGTTGAGTGCCCAAATTGAAAACCATTCTGTTAGATAGCTCCATTTTCCTTTTAGTGCCAGATATTCTTCATTAAAGCATATACTCCCATTGACTCTGGTATATGCAAACGCTGGTCCTATAAGAAAGGTGTTTCTAACTAGCTGCATCTAAACGTACAAGCAGCTCCCTAAGGTGAATAAACACACAGCAGAGCAGTTTGAAACATGCATTTCTTCTGTGTTCTAGATGCAGTCTTACTGCTATTGCTTATACGCCTGGTTTTGGCTGGAAATGTCTGTTTTGAGATTCTCCCCAGAAAGCGTTTTGGGAACTGCTGCATACACACATCAGTTTAACTCTTTGAGTTGACTGCACACCTTGAACACGATTCTGTTAGATAGCTCCGTATTTGTTTTTGAGCCAGATATTTGTCATTAGAGCTTATACTCCCATTCACTCTTTAATAACCAAACGATGATCCTAAAATAAAGGTCTTTCTAACTCACTGAAACTAAACATAGATACAACTTCCTAAGGTGAATGACCACCCAGCAGAGCAGTTTGAAACATGCGTTTCTTCTGAGTTTTAAACGAATTTTTACTGCTATTACTTATATGCCGGCATTCGGTTGGAAATGTCTGTTTTTAGATTGTCCCCAGAAGGGTTTCTGAGCTGCTGCATACACACAGCCGTTTCTCTCTGTACATTGAATGCACACATTGAAAACCATTGGGTAAGATAGCTCCGTTTTCCTTTTAGAGCCACATATTTCTCATTGCAGCCTATACTCCCATTCTGTCTGGAATATCCAAATGCAACTTTTAGAAGAAGCGTTTTTCCAACTCGCTGAATCCAAACATAGATGCAACTTCCTAAGGTGAACCAACACACAGCAGAGCAGTTTGAAATAGACGTTTCTCCTGTGTTTTAGACGTAGTCTTACTGTAATTCTTATATGCTTGTGTATGGCTGGAAATATCCGTTTTTAGATTATCCCGAGAAAGGGTTTCTGAACTGCTAAAGATGCACATCAGTTGAACTCTGTAAGTTGAATTTACAGCTTGACAACCATTCTGCTACATAGCTCCGTTTTTGTTTTAGAGCCACATATTTCTCATTACAGCATATAATCCCATTCACTCTGGAATATCCAAACGCAGCTTTTAGAAGAAATTTGTGTCCAACTCGCTGCATCTAAAAATAGATGCAGCTTCCTAAGGTGAACCAACACGCAGCAGCACAGTTTGAAATATATGCTTCTCCTGTGTTTTAGACGCAGTCTTACTGCTAACTCTTATGTGCCTGTATATGGCTGGAAATATCCGTTTCTAGATTCTCCAAAGAAAGGGTTTTTGAACTGCGACATACACACATCAGTTTAACTGTGTAAGTTGAATGTGCACCTTGACAACCATTCTGCTAGATAGCTCCATTTTTGTTTTAGAGCCAGATATTTTTCATTACAGCATATACTCCCATTCACTCTGGAATATCCAAACGTAGCTTTTAGAAGAAATGGGTTTCTCACTCGTTGAATCTGAACATAGATGCAACTTGCTAAGGTGAGGAAACACATAGCACGGCAGTTTGAAATGTAAGTTTCTCCTGTGTTTAGATGCAGTTTTACAGTCTTCCTGCTAATTCTTATATGCTTGTATATGGCTGGAAATATTTGTTTCTAGATTTCGTTAAGAAAGCGTTTGTGAACTGTTGCATANAGTTTACCTATGTCAGTTTAATGTAAACCTTGACAACCATTCTTGAAGATATCTCCGTTTTTTGTTTTAGAGCCAGATATTTCTCATTACAGCCTATACTTCCATTCACACTGGAATATCCAAACCCAGGTTTTAAAAGAAACGTGTTTCTAACTCGCTGAATCTAAACATAGATGCAAATTCCTAAGGTGAACGATCACACAGCAGAGCAGTTTGAAAGATACTTTCCTGCCGTGTTTTAAACGCAGTCTTCCCGCTAATTCTTATATGCATGTAAATGACTGGAAAAATCTGTTTCTAGATTCTCGAAAGAAAGTGTTTATTAGCTGCTGCATACAAACATGAGTATAACTCTGTAAGTGGATTGTACATCTTGTCAATCATCTGCTACATAGATCTGTTTTTGTTTTAGAGCCAGATATTTTTCATTACAACCTATACTCCCTTTCGCTCTGGAATATCCACATGCAGCTTTAGAAGAAACGTGTTTGTAACACGCTGAATCTAAACATAGATGCAAGTTCCTAAGTTGAACAAACCCACCCCACAGCAGTTTGAAAGATAACTTTCTCTTGTGTTTTAGATGCAGTATTACTGCTAATTCTTATATGCTTGTATATGGCTGGAAATATCTCTATCTAGATTATTTAAAGAAAAGGTTTCCTAACTAATGCATACACACATGAGTTTATCTCTGTAAGTTGATTGGATACCTTAACAGCCATTCTGCTAGATAACTTCGTTTATGTTTTAGAGCTACATATTTCTCCTTACATCCTATACTCCCATTCACCGTGGAACATCCTAACACAGATTTTAGAGGAAACTTGTTTCTAACTCGCTTAATATAAACATAGATGCAGCTTCCTAAGGTGAACGAACACACAGCAGAGCAGTTTGAAAGGCACACTTCTCCTGTGTTTTACACGCTCTCTTACTGGTTATTATTATATGCTTGTATATGGCTGGAAATATCTTTTTTCTAGATTCTCCAAAGAAATGAGTCTGAACTGCTGCATACACACATCAGTTTCACTCTGTAAGTTGAATTGAGGCCTTGACAACCATTCTGCTAGATAGCTCCGTTTTTGTTTTAGAGCCAGATATTTCTCATTACAGCTTACAGTGCCATTCACTCTAGAATATCCAAACGCAGCTTTTAGAACAAACGTGTTCCTATCTCGCTGAATCTAAATGTAGATACAAATTACTCATGTTAACGAACACACAGAAGAGCAGTTGGAAAGATACGCTTCTCCTCTGTTTTAGATGGAGTCTTACTACTCATTCTTAAATGCCTGTATATGGCTGGAAATATGTATTTCTAGATTCCATAAAGAAAGGGTGTCTGAATTACTGCATGCACACATCAGTTTAACTATGTAAGGTGAATGGTGAGCTTGACAACCATTCTGCTGGATAGATCCGTTTTTGTTTTAAGGCCAGATATTTCTCATTACAGCCTATATTCACATTTATTGTAGAATATCCAAACGCAGCTTTTAGAAGAAACGTGTTCCTAACTCGCTGAATCTAAACATAGATGCAACTTCCTAAGCTGAACGAACCCACAGCACAGCAGTTTCAAAGATACATTTCTCCTGTGTTTTAGACCCAGTCTTACTGCTAATTCTTAAATGCCTGTATATGGCTGGAAATATCTCTTTGTAGATTTCAAGAAGAAAGGATTTGTGAACTGCTGCATACACACATCAGTTTAACTATGTCAGTTGAATGTTAACATTGACAACCATTCTGCTAGATAACTCCGTTTTTGAGTCAGATATTCCCCATTAAATCATATACTTCCATTTACACTGAAATATCTAATCCCAGATAGGGGTAAATCTAAACATAGATGCAAATCCCTACGTTGAACGATCACACAGCAGAGCTGTTTGAAAGGCACATTTCTTCTCTGTTTTAGATGCAGTCTTACTGCTATTTCCTATATGCCTGCATTTGGGTGGATGTGTCTGGTTTTACATTCTCCCCAGAAAGTGTTTCTGAACTGGTGCATACACACAGAAATTCACTTCTGTAAGTTGAATGCTGACATTGAAAAGCATACTGTTAGATAGCTTCATTTTCGTTTTAGAGCCAGATATTTCTCATTACAGCCTATACTCCCATTTATTATGGAACATCCAAATGCTGCTCTAAGAAGAAAGATGTTTCTAACTTGCTGAATGTAAACATAGATGCAACTCCCTAAGGTGAACGTACACACAGCAGAGCAGTTTGAAAGGCAAGATTCTTCTGTGTTTCAGATGCAGTCTTACCGCTGTTTCTGATATGCCTGCATTTGGCCTGAAATCTGTTTTTAAATTGTCTCCAGAAAAGGTTTCCGAACTGCTGTATACACAAAGCAATTTACCTTTGTAAGTTGAATGCACACATTGAAAACCATTTTGTTAGATAGCTCCGTTTTCCTTTTAGTGCCAGATATTCTTCATTAAAGCATATACTCCCATTCACTCTGGTATATGCAAACCCTGGTCCTATAAGAAAGATGTTTCTAACTCACTGCATCTAAACATACAAACAGCTCCCTAAGGTAAATAAACACACAGCAGAGCAGTTTGAAAGATACGTTTCTTCTGTGTTCTAGATGCAGTCTTTCTGCTATTGCTTATACGCCTGGTTTTGGCTGGAAATGTCTGTTTTGAGATTCTCCCCAGAAAGGGTTTCGGAACTGCTGCATACACACATGAGCTTAACTCTTTAAGTTGAGTGTACGCGTTGACCACGATTATGTTAGATATCTCCGTATTTGTTTTTGAGCCAGGTATTTCTCAATACACCATATACTCGCATTCACTTTTTAATAACCAAACGATGCTCCTAAAATAAAGGTCTTTCTAACTCGCTGAAACTAAACATAGATGGAACATCCTCAGGTGAACGAACACACAGCAGAGCAGTTTGAAACATATGTTTCTTCTGAGTTTCAAACAAATTTTTACTGCTATTTCTTATATGCCTGCATTCGGCTGCAATTGTCTGTTTTTAGATTGTTGCCTGAAGGGTTTCTAAGCTGCTGCATATACACAGCAGTTTCACTCTGTACGTTGAATGCACACATTGAAAACCATTGGGTTAGATAGCTCCGTTTTCCTTTTGGAGCCAGATATTTCTCATTACAGCATACACTCCCATTCACTCTGGAATATCCAAACGCTGCTCCTAGAATAAAGGTGTTTCTATCTCGCTGAATCTAAACATAGATGCAACTCCGTAAGGTGAACAAACACACAGTGGAGCAGTTTGAAAGGTACGTTTCTTCTGTGTTTTAGTCAAATTATTACTTGTATTTCTTATATGCTTGCATTTGGCTGTATATGTCTCTTTTTACATTCTCCCCAGAAGGAGTATCTGAGCTGCTGCATACACACAGCAGTTTAACTCTGTAAGCTGAAAGTACACCTTGACAATCATCCTGCTAGATACATCAGTTTTGGTTTCAGAGCCAGATATTTCTCATTAAAGCACATGCTCCCTTTCACTCTGGATTAGCGACAGGCAGATTTTAGAAGAAAGGTGTTTCTACCTCGTTGAATCTATACATAGATGAAATTTCCTGAGGTTAATGAACACACAGCGCAGCAGTTTTCAATATATGTTTCTCCTGTGTTTTAGACGCAGACTCACTGCTAATTCTTATATGTCTGTATATGACTGGAAATATCTGTCTCTAGATTCTCTAAAGAAAGTGTTTCTGAACTGCTACATAAACACATCAGTTTAACTCTGTAAGTTGAATGTAAACCTTGACAAACATTCTGCTAGATAGCACCATTCTTTTTTAGAGCCAGATATTGCTCATTACAGCATATACTCCCATTCACTCTGGAATATCCAAACGCAGCTTTTAGAAGAAACGTGTTTCCAACTCGCTGATTCTAAACATAGACGCAACTTCCTAAGGTGAACGAACACACAGCAGAGCATTTTGAAATATATGTTTCTCCTGTGTTTTAAATGGAGTCTTATTGCTAGTTCTTTTATACCTGTATATGGCTGGAAGTAATCGATTCTAGAATCAACAAAGAAAAGATTTTTGAACTACTACATACACACATCATTACAGCACATAGTCCCATTCAGTCTGTAATATTCAAACTCTGATTTTAGAAGAAACGTGTTAATAATTTGCTTCATGTAAACATAGATGCACCTTCCTAAGATGGACGAACACACAGCAGAGCAGTTTGAAATATATGTTTCTCCTGTGTTCTAGAGGCAATCTCACTGCTATTTCTTACATGCCTGTATATGGCTGCAAGTATCCGTTTCTAGATTCTCCAAAGAAAGTGTTTCTGAACTGCCACATACACACATATGTTTAATCCTGTACATTGAAGGTACAGCTTGACATCCATTCCTCTAGACAGTTCCGTTTTTGTTTCAGAGCCGGATGTTTTTCATTACAGCATATAGTCCCATTCACTCTTGAATATCCAAACGCAGCTTTTAGAAGAAACGTGTTTCCAACTCGCTGAATCAAAACAAAGATGCAATTTACTAAGATGAATGAACACACAGCAGAGCAATTTGAAATATACGTTTCTCCTTTGTTTTAGACACAGTCTTACTGCTAATTTTTATATGCCTGTATATGGCTGGAAATGTCCGTTTCTAGATTCTCCAAAGAAATGGTTTCTGAGCTGCTAAATACACACATCAGTTTACCTGAGTACGTTGAATGTACACCGTGACAACCACTCTGCTATATAGTTCCATTATTGTTTTAGTGCCTGGCATTTCTGATCACAGCCTATACTCCCATTCACTCTGGAATATCCAAACGCAGCTTTTAGAAGAAACGTGTTTCTAAGTCGCTGAATCTAAACATAGTATCAACCTACTAAGCTGAACGAACACACAGCAGAGCAGTTTGAAATATACGTTTTTCCTGTGTTTTAAACGGAGTGCTCCTGCGAATTCTTATACGTCTGTATATGGCTAGAAATATCTGATTGTAGATTCTCCAAAGAAAGGATTTCTGAACTTTTGCACACGCACATCAGTTATCTCTGTATGTTGATTTTACAGCTTGACAATCATTGTTCTTGAAATCTCCGTTTTTGTTTTAGAGCAAGATCTTTCGCATTACAGCCTATCCTCCCATTTACTCTGGAATATCCAAACGCAGCTTTTACAAGAAACTTGTTTCTAAGTCGCTGAATGTAAACATAGATGTAACTTCCTAAGGGGAACGAACACAAATCAGAGCAGTTTGAAATATACGTGCCTCCTGTGTTTTCAACGCAGTCTTACTGCTAATTTTTTTACCTGTATATGGTAGGAAATATCTATTTCTAGATGCTCCAAAGAAAGGGTTTCTGAACTGCTGCATACACACATCAGTTGAACTCTGTAAGCTTATTGTACAGCTTGACAACCATTCTGCTAGATAGTTCCGTTTTTGTTATAGGCCAAGATATTTCTCATTATAGCCTGTCCTACCATTCACTCTGGAATATCGAAACGGAGCTTTTGTAAGAAACGTGTTTCTAACTCGCTGAAGCTAAACATAGATGTAACTTCCTATGGTGAACGAGCACCAAGCAGGGTAGTTTGAAGTACACGTTTCTCCTGTGTTTTAAACGCAGTCTTACTGCTAATTCTCATATGCCTGTATATGGCTGGAAATATCTGTTTCTAGATTCCACGAAAAAAGGGTTTCTGAACTGCTGGACACATATCAGTTTAACTCTGTAAGTTGATTGTACAGCTTGACAAGCATTCTGCTAGATAGCTCCGTTTTTGTTTTAGAACAAGAAATTTCTCATTATGGCCTATACTCCCATTCATTCTGGAATATCCAAAAGCAGCTTTTAGATGAAACATGTTTCTGACTCGCTGAATCTAAACATATATACAACTTTATAAGGTGAGCGAACTCAAAGCAGAGCAGTTTGAAATATAGGTTTCTCCTGTGTTTTAAACGCAGTCTTCATGTGAATTCTTATATGCCTGTATATGGCTGGAAATATCTGTTTCTAGATTCTCCAAAGTAAGGATTTCTGAACTGCTACACACACACATCAGTTTAACTCTATATTTTCACTGTGCAGCTTGACAACCATTATGCTAGATAGCTCCGTTTTTGTTTTAGAACAAGAAATTTCTCATTACAGTCTATCCTCCCATTCACTCTGGAATATCCAAACACAGCTATTAGAAGTAACGTGTTTCTCACTCACAGAATCTAAACATAGATGCAACTTCTTAAGCTGAAGGAACACGCAGCAGAGCATTTGGAAATATACGTTTCCTCTGTGTTTTAAACGCAGTCTTACTGCTAACTCTTACATGCCTGTATATCGCTGGAAATATCTCTTTCTAGATTCTTCAAAGAAACGATTTCTGAACTGCTGCACACACACATCAGTTGAACTCTGTAAGCTGATTGTACAGCTTGACAAGCATTCTGAAAGATAGCTCCGTTTTTGTTATACAGCAAGACATTTCTCATGACAGCCTATCCTCCCATTCACTCTGGAATATCCAAACGCAGCTTTTAGAAGAAACGTGTTTCTAACTCGCTGATTCCAAATATAGATGCAACTTCCTAAGGTGAACGAACTCAAAGGAGAGCACTTTGAAATATACGTTTCTCCTGTGTTTTAAACACAGTCTTACTGCTAATTTATATGACTGTATATGGCTGGAAATGTCTGTTTGTAGATTCTCCAAAGTAAGGATTTCTGAACTACTGCACACACACATCACTTTAACTCTGTAAAGTGATTGCACAATTTGACAACAATTCACCTAGATAGCTGCGTTTTTGTTTTAGGGCAAGATATTTCTCATTACAGCCTGTAGTCTCATTCACTCTAGAATATTGATACACAGCTTTTAGAAGAAACGTGTTTCTAACTCGCTGAATCTAAACATAGTTGCAACTCACTAAGCTCCACGAACACACAGCAGAGCAGTTTGAAATATACGTTTCTCCTGTGTTTTAAACGCAGTCTTCCTGCTAATTCTTATCTGCCTGTATATGGCTAGAAATATCTGATTCTAGTTTCTCCAAAGAAAGGATTTCTGAACTGTTGCACACACACATCAGTTACCTGTATAAGTTGATTTTACAGCTTGACATCCATTCTTCTAGATAGCTCCGTTTTTCTTTTAAAGCAAGATATTTTGCATTACAGCCTATCCTCCCTATTACTCTGAAATAACCAAACACAGCTTTTACAAGAAACGTGTTTCTAACCCGCTGAATCTAAACATCAATGGAACTTCCTAAGGTGAACGAACACAAATAAGAGCAGTTTGAAATATACGTGCCTCCTGTGTTTTCAATGCAGTCTTACTGCTAATTCTTATATGCCTGTATATGGCTGGAAATATCTGTTTCTACATTCTCCAAAGAAAGTGTTTCTGAACTGGTGCACACACACATCAGTTGAACTCTGTAAGCTTATTGTACAGCTTGTCAACCATTCTGCTAGATAGCTCCGTTTCTGTTATAGGCCAGGATATTTCTCATTATAGCCTGTCCTCCCTTTCACTCTGGAATATCCAAACGCAGCATTTATAGGAAACTTGTTTCTAACTCGCTGAATCTAAACATAGATGCAACCTCCTAAGGTGAATGAACACAAAGCAGAGCAGTTTGAAATATATGTTTCTCCTGTGTTTTAAATGCAGTCTTACTGCTAATTCTTATATGCCTGTATATGGCTGGAAATATCCGTTTCTAGTTTATCCAAAGAAAGTGTTTCTGAACTGCTACATAGACACATCTGTTTAAGCATGTAAGTGGAATTTGGGCCTTGACAACCATACTGCTGGATAGCTCTCTTTTTGATTTGCAGCCAGATATATCTCATTACAACATATACTCCCAGTCACTCTGGAATATCCAAACGCAGCTTTTAGAAGAAACGTGTTTCCAGTTCACTGAATCAAAGCGCAGATGCAACTTCCTAAGTCGAACCAACACACAGCAGAGTAGTTTGAACACACTGGGTCAGTTGAGGGGAAATAGGGGAGGTACAGTGGGGTGTGGGGAGCTGGGGAGATATAGCAAGGGGAGAAATGCCAGATGAAAGTGATGGGGAGAAAGGCAGCAAATCACACTGCCAGGTGTGTACCTATGCAACAATTTTGCATGTTCTTCACATGGACCCCAAAATGTAAAATGCAATAAAATAAATAAATGGGGGAAAAAAAGAAAGAAATATACGTTTCTCCTGTTTTGGACTCAGTCTTACTGCTAAGTATTATATTCCTGTATATGGCTGGAAATATCCATTTCTTGATTCTCCAAAGAAAGGGTTTCTGAACTGCTACATACACACATCAGTTTAACTCTGTAAGTTGAATGTACACCTTGACAACCATTCTGCTAGATAGCTCCATTTCTGTTTTAGAGCCTGATATTTCTCCTCACAGCATATACTCCCATTCACTCTGGAATATCAAATGCAGCTTTTAGAATAAACGTGTTTCCAACTCTGAATCTAAACATAGATGTAATTCCTAAGGTAAACCAACGTACAGCAGAGCAGTTTGAAATGTAGGTTTTTCCCGAGTTTTACACGCAGTCTTACTGCCAACTCTAATATGCCTGTATATAGCTGAAAATATCTGTTTCTAGATACTCCAAAGAAAGGGTTTCTGAACTGACACATACGCGCATCAGTTTAAGTCTGTAAGTTGAATATCAACGTTGACAACCATTCTGCTAGACATCTCCATTTTTGTTTTACAGCCAGATACTTCTCATTCCAGCATGTAATACCATTCACTCTGGAATATTCAAACGCAGCTTTTAGATCAAACGTGTTTCCAATTCGTGGAATCTAAACATAGTTGTGACTTCCTAAGGTGAACCAACACAAAGCAGAGCAGTTTGAAATAGACGTTTCTCCTGTGTTTTAAACTCAGTCTTACTGCTAATTCTTATATGAATGTATATGGCTGGAAGTATCTGTTTGCAAATTCTCCAAAGAAAGGATTTCTGAACTGCTGCACACACACATCAGTTCAACTCTGTAACTTGATTGTACACGTAGACATCCATTCTGCTAGATAGATCCGTTTTTGTTTTAGAGCGAGATATTTCTCATTACAGCCTATCCTTCCATTCACTCTGGAATATCCAAACGCAGCTTTTAGAAGAAAAGGGTTTCTTACTCACTGAATCTAAACATAGAGGCAACTTCCTCAGGTGAACG
>NW_016108272.1:37236-41380 GCF_001604975.1 Cebus imitator
TCTTACTGCTAATTCTTATATGCTTGTATATGGCTGGAAATATCTCTTTCTAGATTCTCCAAAGAAAGGATTTCTGAACTCACACATCAGTTTAACTCTGTAAGTTCATTCTACAGCTTGACAACCATTTTGCTAGAAGCTCCGTTTTCGTTTTAGAGCAAGATATTTGTCATTACAGCCTATACTCTCATTCACTCTGGAATATCCAAACACATGTTTTAGAAGTAACTTGTTTCTAACGCGCTGAAACAAAACATACATGCAACTTCCTAAGGGGAATGAACGCAAAGCAGAGCAGTTTGAAATAGACGTTTCTCCTGTGTTTTAAACGCAGTCTCACTACTAATTCTTATATGCCTGTACATGGCTGGAAATATCTGTTTCTAGATTCTCCAAAGAAAGGGATTTTGAACTGCTGCACACCCACATCAGTTTAAGTGTGTAAGTTTCTTGTGCAGCTTGACAACCATTCTGCTAGATAGCTCCGTTTTTGTTATAGAGCAAGATATTTCCCATTACAGCCTATAATCCCATTCATTCAGGAATATCCAATGGCAGGTTTTAAAACAAAAGCGTTTCTTACTTTCTGAATCTAAACATAGAGGCAACTTCCTAAGGTGAACGAACAGAAAGCAGAGCAGTTTGAAATAGACGTTTCCCCTTTGTTTTGAATGCAGTCTTACTGCTAATTCTTATATGACTGTATATGGCTGGAAACATCTGTTTCTAGACTCTCCAAAGAAAGGATTTCTGAACTGCTGCACTCACACATCAGTTTACCTCTGTAAGTTGATTGTACAACTTGACAACCATTCTGCTAGATAGCTCCGTTTTTGTTTTAGAGCAGGATATTTCTCAATACAGCCTATACTCCCATACACTCTGGAATATACAAATGCAGCTGTCGGAAGAAACGTGTTTCTAACTCGTTGAATCTAAACATAGATGCAGCTTCCTAAGGTGAACTAAGACAAAGCAGAGCTGTTTGAAATAGACGTTTCTCCTGTGTTTTAAACGAGGCCTTACTGCTAGTTCTTATATGCCTGTATATGGCTCAGAATATCTGTTTCTAGATTCTCCAAAGAAAGGATTTCTCAACTGCTACACGCACACATAAGTTTCACTCTGTAAGTTCATTGTACAGCTTGACAACCATTCTGCTAGATAGCTCAGTTTTAGTTTTAGAGCTAGGTATTTCTCATTACAGCCTATACTCCCATTCACTCCGGAATATCCAAATGCAGTTTTTAGAGGAAACGTGTTTCTAAGTCGCTGAATCTAAACATAGATGCAACTTCATGAGGTGAACTAAGACAAAGCAGAGCTGTTTGAAATAGACGTTTCTCCTGTTTTTCAAACTGAGTCTCACTGCTAATTCTTATACGCCTGTATATGGCTGGAAATATCTGTTTCTATATTCTCCAAAGAAATGATTGCTGAACTGCTGCACACACACATCAGTTTAACTCTGTAAGTTGATTGTACAGCTTGACAACCATTCTGCTAGATCGCTGCGTTTGTGTTTAGAGCAAGACATTTCTCATTACAGCCTATACTCCCATTCACTCTGGAATATCCAAACGCATCTTTCAGGAGACCCTTGGTTCTACCTCGCTGAATCTAAACATACATGCAGCTTCCTAAGGTGAACGAACAAAAAGCAGAGCAGTTTGTAATCGCCGTTTCTCCTGTGTTTTAGATGCAGTCTTACTGCTAATTCTTATATGCGTTTATATGGCTGGAAATATCTGTTTATAGATTCTGTAAAGAAAGGATTTCTGAACTGCTGCACTCACACATCAGTTTAACTCTGTACGTTGATTCTAAAGCTTGACAACCATTCTGCTAGATAGATCCGTTTTTGTTTTAGAGCAAGATATTTCTCATTACAGCCTATACTCCCATTCACCCTGGACTATCCAATCGCAGGTTTTAGAAGAAACGTGTTGGTACGTCGCTGAATGTAAACATAGATGCAACTTCCTAAGGTGAACAAACACAAAGAAGAGCATTTTGAAATAGACATTTCACCTGTGTTTTAAACGCAGCCTCACTGTGAATTCTTATAGGCCTCTATATGGCTGGAAATATCTAGTACTGGATTATACAAAGAAAGCATTTTTGCACTACTGCACACACACATCAATTTAACTGTGTAAGTTGATAGTACAGCTTGACAACAATTCTGCTGGATAGCTGCGTTTTTGTTTTAGTGCAAGATATTTCTCATTACAGCCTATACTCCCATTCACTCTGGAATATCCAAACGCAGCCTTTGGAAGAAAAGTGTTTCTAACTCGCTGAATCTAAACATAGAGGCAACTTAATAAGTTGAGCGAACACAAACCAGAGCAGTTTGAAATGGACCTTTCTCTTGTCTTTAAACGCATTCTTATTGCTAACTCTTATATGCCTGTATATTCCTGGATATATCTATTTCTAGGTTCTCCAAAGAAAGGATTACTGAGCTTACGCACACACGCATCAGTTTACCTCTGTAATTTCATTCTGCAGCTTGACAACCATTCTGCTAGATAGCTCTGTTTTTGTTTTAGAGCAAGATATTTCTCACTACAGCATATAATCCCTTTCAGTCTGTAATATCAAAACGCAGCTTTTAGAAGAAATGTGTTTCTAACTTGCTGAATCTAAACATAGATGCAACTTCCTAAGGTGAACGAACACAATGCAGACCAGTTTGAAATAGATGTTTCTCCTGTGTTTTAAACGTCATCTTACTGCTAGTTCTTATATGCCTGTGTATGGCTGGAAATATCTGTTTCTACATACTCCAAAGAAAGAATTTCTAAACGGCTGCACACACACATCAGTTTAACTCTGTAAATTGATTCTCCAGCTTGACAACCATACTGCTAAATAGCTCTGTTTTTGTTTTAGAGCAAGATCCTTCTCATTACAGCCTATAGTCCCATTCACTATGGAATATCGAAACGCAGCTTTTAGAAGAAACCTGTTTCCAACTCGCTGAATCAAAACATAGATGCAGCTTCCTAAGGTGAACGAACACAAAGCAGAGCAGTTTGAAATAGAGTTTTCACCTGTTTTTTAAACGCATTATTTCTGCTAATTCTTATATGCATGTATATGGCTGGAAATATCTGTTTCTAGATTCTCCAAAGAAAGGATTTCAGAACTGATGCACACACACATCAGTTTACCTCTGTAAGTTCATACTACAACTAGAAATCCATTCTGATAGATAGATCCGTTTTTGTTTCAGAGCAAGATATCTCTCATTACAGCCTATATCCTATTCACTCTGGAATATCCAAAGGCAGCTTTTGCAAGAAACGTGTTTCTAACTCGCTGAATCTAAACATAGATGCAACTTCCTAAGGTGAACGAACACAAAGTAGAGCAGTTTGTAATAGATGTTTTTCCTGGGTTTTAAACGCAGTCCTACTGCTAATTCTTAAATGTCTGTGTTTGGAGGAAATATTTGTTTCTAGATTCTCCATAGAAAGGATTTCTGAACGGCTGCACACACACATCAGTTTAACTGTGTAAGTTAATTGTACAGCTTGACAACCATTCTGCTACATAGCTCCGATTTTATTTTAGAGCAAGATATTTCTCATTACATCCTATACTCCCATTGACACTGGAATATCCAAACGCTGCTTTAGAAGAAACGTGTTTCTACCCTGCTGAATCTAAACATAGAGGCAACTTCCCCAGGTGAACGAACACAAAGCAGAGCAGTTTGAAATAGACGTTTCCCCTGTGTTTTAAACGCAGTCCTACTACTAATTCTTTAATGCCTGTATATGGCAGGAAATATCTTTTTCTACATTCTCCAAAGAAAGGAATTCTGAACTGCTGCACACACACATCAGTTTAACTCTGTAAGTTGATTGTCCAGCTTGACAACCATTCAGAAAGGTAGCTCCATTTTTGTTTTAGAGCAAGATATTTCTCTTTACAACCTATACTCCCATTCACTCTGGAATTTCCAAATGCAGCCTTTGGAAGAAACGTGTTTCTAACTCGCTGAATCTAAACATAGGGGCAACTTAATAAGGTGAACGAACACAAAGCAGAGCAGTTTGAAATAGAGGTTTCTCCTGCGTTTTAAAAGCAGTCTTACTGCTAATTCTTATATGCCTGTGTATGGCTGGAAATA
>NW_016108272.1:41555-69225 GCF_001604975.1 Cebus imitator
GCTGTTAGAAGAAATGTGTTTCTAAGTCGATGTATGTAAACATTGATGGAACTTCCTAAGGTGAACAAACACAAAGCAGAGCAGTTTGAAATAGATGATTCTTCTGTGTTTTAAACGCAGTCTCACTGCTAATTATTATATGCCTGCATATGGCTGGAAATATCTATTTCTAGATTCTCCAAAGAAAGGATTTGTGAACTGCTACAAACACACGTCAGTTCAACTCTGTAATTTCATTCCACAGCTTGACCACCATTCTGCTAGATAGCTCCGTTTTTATTTTAGAGCAAGATATTTCTCAATACAGCATATACTCAAATTCACTCTGGAATATCCAAATGCAGCTTTTAGAAGAAACGTGTTTCTAACTCGCTGAATGTAAACATAGAGGCAACTTCCTACGACAAACGAGCGCAAAGCAGAGCAGTTTGAAACAGACGTTTCTGTTGTTTTTCTAACGCAGTCTTACTGCTAATTCTTATGTGCCTGTATATGGCTGGAAATATCTATTTCTAGATTCTCCAAAGAAAGGATTTCTGACGTGCTGTAGACACACATCAGTTTACCTCTGTAAGTTGATTGTACAGCTGGACAACCATTCTGCTAGATAGCTGTGTTTTTGTTTTAGAGCAACATATATCCCATTACAGCCTATACTCCCATTCACTCTAGAATATCCAAAGGCAGGTTTTAGAAGAAACGTGTTTCTAACTCGCTGAATCTAAACATATGCAACTTCCTAAGGTGAACGAACACAAAGCAGAGCAGTTTGAATCCGACATTTATCCAGTGTTTTAAACGGAGTCTCACTGCTAATTATTATATGGCAGTATAGGGCTGGAAATATCTGTTTCTAGATTCTACAAAGGAAGGATTTCTGAACTGCTGCTCACACACATCAGTTTACTTCTGTAAGTTGATTGGACAGCTTCACAACCATTGTGATAGATAGCTCCGTTTTTGTTTTACAGCAAGATATTTCTCCTTACAACCTATACTCCCATTCACTCTGGAATAGCCAAAGGCAGCTTTTAGAAGAAACGTGTTTCTAACTCGCTGAATCTAAACATATGCAACTTCCCTAGGTGAATGAACACAAAGCAGAGCAGTTTGAAACGGACGTTTATCCTGTGTTTTAAACGGAGTCTCACTGCTAATTCTTATATGCCTGTATATGGCTGGAAAATATCTGTTTCTAGATTATCCAAAGAAAGTATTTCTGAACTGCTGCACACACACATCACTGTAATTCTGTAAGTTGATTGTACAGCTAGACAACCATTCGGCTAGTGAGTTCTGTTTTTGTTTTAGAGCAAGATATTTCTCATTAAAGCCTATACTCGAATTCACTCTGGAATATCCAAACGCAGATTTTAGAAGAAACGTGTTTCTAAATCGCTGAATCTAAACATAGATGCAACTTTCTAAGGTGAACGAACACAAAGCAGAGCAGTTTGTAATAGACGTTTCTCCTGTGTTTTAAACGCAGTTTCACTGCTAATTCTTATATGCCTGTATATAGCTGGAAATATCTGTTTCTAGATTCTCCAAAGAAAGATTTCTGAACAGCTACAGACACACATCACTTTAACTCTGTAAGTTGATTGTACAACTTGACAACCACTCCTCAAGATAGCTCCGATTTTGTTTTAGAGCAACATATTTCTCATTACAGCCTATATTCCCATTCACTATGGAATATCCAAACTCAGCTTTTAGAAGAAACGTGTTTCTTACTTGCTGAATCTAAATATAGATGGAACTTCCTAAGGTGCACCAACACAAAGCAGAGCAGTTTGAAACGGACGTTTATCCTGTGTTTTAAACGGAGTCTCACTGCTAATTCATATATGCCTGTATATGGCTGGAAATATCTGTTTCTAGATTCTCTAAAGAAAGGATTTCTGAACTGCTGCACATACACATCAGTTTAACTCTGTACGTTGATCCTAAAGCTTGACAACCATCCTGCTAGATAGCTGCGTTTTTGTTTTAGAGCAAGATACTTCTCATTACAGCCTATACTCCCATTCACTCTAGAATATCCAAACGCAGCTTTTAGAAGAAACGTGATTCTAACTCGCTAATCTAAATATAGATGCAACTTCCTATGGTGAACGTATACAAACCAGAGCAGTTTGAAATAGACGTTTCTCCTGTGTTTTAATTGCCGTCTCGCTGCTAATTCCTATATGCCTGTATAGGGCTGGAAATATCTGTTTCTAGATTCCCTAAAGAAAGGATTTCTGAACTGCTGCACACACACATCAATTTACCTCTGTTAGTTGATTGTACAGCTTGACAACCATTCTGCTAGATAGCTGCATTTTTGTTTTAGAGCAAGATATTTCTCATTACAGACTCTACTCCCATTCACTCTGGAATATCCAAGCGCAGCTTTTAGAAGAAACGTGTTTCTAACGCGCTGAATCTAAACATAGATGCAACTTCCTAAGGTGAACGAACACAAAGCAGAGCAGGTTGAAATAGATGTTTCCCCTGTGTTTTAAATGCAGTCTTACTGCTAGTTCTTATATGCTTTTATATGGCTGGAAATATCTCTTTCTAGGTTCTCTGAAAAAGCATTTCTGAACTGCTGCACACACACATCAGTTTACCTCTGTTAGTTCTTTCTACAGCTTGACAACCATTCTGCTATATATATCCGTTTCGTTTTAGAGCAAGATATTTCTCATTACAGCCTATACTCCCATTCACTCTGGAATATCCAAATTCAGCTTTTAGAAGAAACGTGTTTCTAACTCACTGAATCTAAACATAGATGCAACTTCCTAAGGTGAACTAACACACAGCAGAGCAGTTTGAAATAGAGGTTTCTCCTGTGTTTTAAACGCAGTCTTACTGCTAATTCTTATATGCCTGTATATGGTTCGAAATATGTGTTTCCAGATTCTCCAAAGAAAGGATTTCTGAACTGCTGCTCACACACATCAGTTTAACTCTGTAAGTTGATCATACAGCTTGACAACCATTCTGCTAGGTAGCTCCGATTATGTTTCAGAGCGATATATTTCTCATTACAACTTACACTCCCATTCACTCTGGAATACCCAAATGCAGCTTTTAATGAAAAGTGTTTCTAACTCGCTGAATCTAAACACAGAGGCAACTTCCCAACGTGAACGAACACTAAGCAGAGCAGTTTGAAATAGACGTTTCTCCTGTGTTTTAAGCGCAGTCTCACTGCTAATTCTTATATGCCTGTGTATAGCTGGAAATATCTGTTTCTAGATTCTACAAAGAAAGGATTTCTCTGCTGCTGCACACTCATATCAGTTTAACTCTGTAAGTTGATCGTACAGCTTGACATCTGTTCTACTAGATAGCTCCGTTTTTCTTTTAGAGCACGATATTTCTCATTACAACCTATACACCCATTCAATCTGGAATATCCAAATGCAGCTTTTAGGAAAAACGTGTTTCTAACTGGCTGAATCTAAACAATGATTCAACTACCTAAGGTTAACGAACCCATTGCAGAGAAGTTTGAAATAGACGTATCTCCTGTGTTTTAAATGCAGTCTCATTGCTAATTACTATATGCCTGTATATGGCTGGAAATATCTGTTTCTAGAATCTCCAAAGAAAGGATTTCTGAACTCCTGCACACACACATCAGTTTAACTGTGTAAGTTGATTACAGAACTTGACAACCATTCTGCTAGATAGCTCCGTTTATGTTTTAGAGCACGATATTTCTCTTTAAAACCGATACTCTCATTCACTCTGGAATACTAAAGGCAGCTTTTAGAAGAAACGTGTTTCTAATGCGCCGAATCTAAACATACATGCAACTTTCTATGGTTAACGAGCACAAAGCAGAGCAGTTTGAAATATACGTCTCTCCTGTGTTTTAAACGCAGTCTCACTGCTAAATCTTATATGCCTGTATATGGCTGGAATTATCTGTTTCTATATTCTCCAACGAAAGGATTTCTGAACTGCTACACACACACATCAGTTTAACTCTGTAAGTTGATTGTACAGTTTAACAACCATTCTTCTAGATAGCTGCGTTTTTGTTTTAGAGCAAGATATTTCTCATTATAACCTATACTCCCATTTACTCTGGAATATCCAAACGCAGCTTTTAGAAGAAAAGTGTTTCTAACTCACTGAATCTAAACGTAGAGGCAACTTCCTAAGGTGAACGAATACAAAGCAGAGCAGTTTGAAATAGACGTTTGTAGAATTTTTTAAACGCAGTCTAACTGCTAATTACTATATGCCTGTATATGGCTGGAAATATATGTTTCTAGATTCTCCAAAGAAAGGATTTCTGAACTGCTGTACACACACATAAGTTTAACTCTGTTAGTTGATTGTACAGCTTGACAACCATTCTGCTAGATAGTTCCGTTTATGTTTTAGAGAAAAATATTTCTCATTACAGCCTATTCTCCCATTCACTCTGGAGTCCTCAAATGCAGCTTTTAGAAGAAAAGTGTTTCTAACTCGCTGAATCTAAACGTAGATGCAACTTTCTAAGGTGAAGGAACACAAAACAGAGCAGTTTGAAATAGAGGTTTCTCCTGTGTTTTAAAGGCATTTTTGCTGCTAGTTCTTATATACCTGTATATGGCTGGAAATATATGTTTCTAGATTCTCCAAAGAAAGGATTTCTGAACTGCTGCACACACACATCAGTTTAACTCTCTAAATTCATTGTACAGCTTGACAACCATTCTGCTAGAGAGCTCCGTTTTTGTTTTAGACCAAAATATTTTATATTACAGCCTGTATTCACATTCACTCTGGAATATCCAAACGCAGCGTTTAGAAGAAAAGTGTTTCTAACTCGCTGAATCTAAACATAGCTGCAACTTCCTAAGGTGATTGAACACAAAGAAGAGCAATTTGAAATACACGTTTCTCCTGTGTTTTAAACGCAGCCTCACTGGTAATTCTTATGTGACTGTATATGGCTGGAGATATCTGATTCTACATTCTCCAAGGAAAGGATTTCTGAACTGCTGTCGACACATGTCAGTTTACCTCTGCAAATTGATTGTACAGCTTGACAACCATTCTGTGAGATATCTCTGTTTATGTTTTAGAGCAAGCTATTTCTCATTACAGCCTATAGTCCCATTCACTATGGAATATCCAAACGCAGCTGTTAGAATAAACGTGTTTCTAACTCGCTGAATCTCAACATACAGGCATTTTCCTAAGGTTAACGAACACAAAGTAGAGCAGTTTGAAATAGACGTTTCTCCTGTCTTTTAAACGCATTCTTACTGCTAATTCTTATATGCCTCTATATGGATGGAAATATCTGTCTCTAGATACTCCAAAGAAAGGATTTCTGAACTGCTGCACATACACATGAGTTCAACTCTGTAATTTCATTCCACAGCTTGACAACCATCCTGCTAGATAGCTCCTTTTTTATTTTAGAGGAAGATATTTCTCAATACAGCCTATACTCTGATTCACTCTGACATATCCAAACGCAGCTTTTAGAAGAAACGTGTTTCTACCTCGCTGTATCTAAATATAGATGCAACTTCCTTAGGCAAACGAGCGCAAAGTGGAGCAGTTGGAAATAGACGTTTCTGATGTTTTTCCAACACAGTCTTACTGCTAATTCTTATGTGCCTGTATATGGCTGGAATTATCTGTTTCTAGATTCTCCAAAGAAAGGATTTCTGAACTGCTGCAGACACACATCAGTTTACGTCTCTAAGTTGATTGTACAGCTTGACAACCATTCTGCTAGATAGCTGTGCTTTTGTTTTTCACCAACATATATCTCATTACAGCCTATACTCCCATTCACTCTGGAATATCCAAACGCAGCTGTTAGAAGAAACGTGTTTTTTAACTCGCTGAATCTAAACATAGATGAAACTTCCTAAGGTGAATGAACACAAAGCACAGCAGTTTGAAAGAGACGTTTCTGCTGTGTTTCAAACTCAGTCTTACTACTAATTCTTATATGGCACCATAGGGCTGGAAATATCTCTTTCTAGACTCCCCAAAGAAAAGATTTCTAAACTGCTGCACACACACATCAGTTTACCTCTGTAAGTTGATTGAACAACTTGACAACCATTCTGCTAGACAGCTCCTTTTTTGTTTTAGGGCAAGATATTTCTCATTACAGCCTATATGCTCCCTTTCACTATGGAATATCCAAACGCAGCTTTTAGAAGAAACGTGTTTTTCACTCGTTAAATCTAAACATAGATGTAACTTCCTAAGGTGAACGAACACAAAGCAGAGCAGTTTGAATCAGACGTTTCTCCTGTGTTTTAAACGCAGTCTTACTGCTAATTCTTATATGCCTGTATATGGCTGGAAATATCTGTTTCTAGATTCTCCAAAGAAAGGATTTCTGAACTGCTGCACACACACATCAGTTTTACTCTGTAAGTTGATTGTACAGCTTTATAACCATTCTGCTAGATAGCTCCGTTTTTGTTTTAGAGCAAGATATTTCTCATTACACTCTTTACTCCCATTGTCTCTGGAATATCCAAACGCAGCTTTTAGAAGAAACGTGTTTCTAAGTCGCTGAATCTAAACATAGAGACAACTCATCATGGTGAATGAACACAAAGCAGAGCAGTTTGAAATAGACGTTACTCCTGTGTATCAAAAGCAATCTTACTGCTAAATCTTATGTGCCTCTATATGGGTGGAAATATCTGTTTCTAGATACTGTAAAGAATGGAT
This sequence comes from Cebus imitator, assembly GCF_001604975.1. Classification (NCBI taxonomy): domain Eukaryota; kingdom Metazoa; phylum Chordata; class Mammalia; order Primates; family Cebidae; genus Cebus; species Cebus imitator. Next base: position 48,258 of record NW_016108272.1, read on the forward strand.
TTCTGAACTGCTGTACACACACGTCAGTTTAACGCTATCAGTTGATTGCATAGCTTGACAACCATTCTACTAGCTGGCTGCGTTTTTGTTTTAGAGCAAGATATTTTTTATTACAGCCTATAATCCCATTCGCTCTGGAATATCCAAACGCAGCTTTTAGAAGAAACGTGTTTCTAACTCGCTGAATCTAAACATACATGCAACTTCAAATGAACACAAAGCAGAGCAGTTTCAAACAGACTTTTCTCCAGTGTTTTAAACGCAGACTTACTCCTAATGATTATATGCCTGTATATGGCTGGAAGTATAGGGTTTTAGATTCTGGAAAGAAGTGATTTCTGAACTTCTGCACACACACAACAGTTTACCTCTGTAAGTTGGGGAGGGATAGCTGGGGGAGAAATGCCAGATGTAGGTGATGGGGAGGAAAGCAGCAAATCACACTGCCACGTGTTTTCCTATGCAACCATTTTGCATGTTCTTCACATGTACCCCAAAACGTAAAATGCGATAAAATAAATAAATGGGAAAAAAATGTTCATTCTACAGCTTGACAATCATTCTGCTAGATAGCTTCATTTTTATTTTAGCGCAAGATATTTCTAATGACAGCCTATACTCCAATTCACTCTGGAATATCCAAACGCAGCTTTAAGAAGAAACGTGTTTCTAACTCGCTGAATCTAAACATAGATGCAACTTCCTAAGGTGAACGAACGCAAAGCAGAGAAGTTTGTAATACACGTTGCTCCTGTGTTTTAAACGCAGTCTCACTGCTAATTCCTATATGCCTGTATATAGCTGGAAATATCTGTTTCTAGATTATCCAAAGAAAGGGTTTCTGAACTGCTGCACTCACTCATCAGTTTAACTCTGTAAGTTCATTCTACAACTTGACAAACGTTCTGGCTAGATAGCTCCATTTTCGTTTTTGAGCAAGATATTTCTCATCACAACCCATTCTCCCATTCACTCTGGAATATCCAAACGAAGCTTTTGGAAGAAACGTGTTTCTAACTCCCTGAATCTAAGCATAGATGCAACTTCATAAAGTGAACGAACACAAAAGAGAAGTTTGAAATAGCCGTTTCTCCTGTGTTTTAAACGCAGTCTCACTGCTAATTCTTATATGCCTTTATATGGCTGGAAATATCTGTTTCTAGATTCTGCAAAGAAAGGATTTCTGAACTGCTGCACTCACACATCAGTTTACCTCTGTAAGTTCCTTCTACAGCTTGACAACCATTCTGCTAGATAGCTCCATTTTTGTTATAGAGCAAGGTATTTCTCATTGCAGCCTATATTCCTATTCACTCTGGAATATCCAAACGCAGATTTTACAAGAAACGTGTTTCTAACTCGGTAAATCTAAACATAGATGAAACTTCCTAAGGTGAACGAACACAAAACAGAGCAGTTTGAAATAGATATTTCTCCTGCGTTTTAAAAGCAGTATTACTGCTAATACTTATGTGCTCTATATGGCTGGAAATATCCGTTTCTAGACTCTACAAAGAAAGGTTTTCTGAACTGCTGCACCCACACATCACTTTAACTGTGTAAGTTGATTTTACAGCTTCACAACCATTGTGGTAGATAGCTGCGTTTTTGTTTTAGAGCAAGATATTTCTCATTACAGCCTATACTCACATTCACTCTGAAATATCCAAACGCAGCTTTTAGAATAAATGTGTTTCTAACTCGCTGAACCTAAACATAGATGGAACTTCCTAAGGTGAATGAACACACAGCAGAGCAGTTTGAAATACACGTTTCTCCTGTGTTTTAAACGCAATCTCACTGCTAATTCTTATATGCCTGTATATGGCTGGAAATATCTGTTTCTAGATTCTCCAAAGAAAGGGTTTTTGAACTGCTGCACTCACACATCAGTTTACCTCTGTAAGTTCATTCTACAGCTTGACAAACATTCTGATAGATAGCTCCGTTTTTGTTTTAGATCAAGATATTTCTCATTACAGCCTATACTCCCATTCACTCTGAAATATCCAAACGCAGCTTTTGGAAGAAACGTGTTTCTAACTTGCTGAATCTAAACATAGATGCAACTTCCTAAGGTGAACGAACATAAAGCAGAGCAGTTTGAAATAGATGTTTGTCCTGTGTTTATACGCATTCTTACTGGTAATTCTAATATGCTTGTACATGGCTAGAAATATCTGTTTCTAGATTCCCCAAACAAAGGATTTCTGAACTGCTGCACCCACACATCAGTTTACCTCCGTAAGTTGATTGTACAGCTTGACAACCATTCCGCTAGATAGGTCCGTTTTTGTTATAGAGCAAGATATTTCTCATTACAGCCTATACTCCCATTCAATCTCGAATATCCAAAAGCAACTTTTAGAAAAAAGATGTTTGTAACTCGCTGAATCTAAACATAGATGCAACTTCCTAAGGTGAAGGAACACACAGCAGAGCAGTTTGAAATAGAGTTTTCTCCTGTGTTTTAAACGAGGTCTTACTTCTAATTCTTAAATGCCTGTATATGGCTGGAAATATCTGTTTCTAGATTCTCCAAAGAAAGGCTTTCTGAACTGCTGCTCACACACATCAGTTTAACTCTGTATGTTTATTGTACAGCTTGACAACTATTCTGCTCTATAGCTCCGTTTTTGTTATACAGCAAGACATTTCTCATTACAGCCTATACTCCCATTGTCTCTGGAATATCCAAACGCAGCTTTTAGAAGAAAAGTGGGTCTAACTCGCCGAATCTAAACATAGAAGCAACTTCCTACGGCGAACGAACAAAAAGCAGAGAAGTTTGAAATAGACGTTTCTGCTTTTTTTTTTTTAATGCTGTCTTACTCCTAATTTTTATATTCCTGTGTATGACTGGAAAGATCTGCTTCTAGGATCTCCAAAGAAAGTATTTCTGAACTGCTGCACACACATATCAGTTTAACTCTGTAATTTCATTGTACAGCTTGACAACCATTCGGCTAGATAGCTGCGTTTTTGTTTTAGAGCAAGACATTTCTCCTTACAGCCTATATTCCCTTTCACGCTGGAATATCCAAACGCAGCTCTTCGAGGAAACGTGTTTCTAACTCGCTGAATCTAAACATAGATGCAGCTTCCTAAGCGGAATGAACACAAATCAGAGCAGTTTCAAATAGACGTTTCTCGTGTGTTTTAAACGCAGTATTAATGCTAATTCTTATATGCTTCTATATGGCTGGAAATATCTGGTTCTAGATTCTCCAAAGAAAGGATTTCTCAACTGCTGCACACACACATCAGTTTAACTCTGTAAGTTGATTGTAAAGCTTGACAATCATTCTGCTAGATAGCTCTGTTTTTGTTTTAGAGCAAGATATTTCTCATTACAGCCTATACTCCCGTTAGCTCTTGAATATCCAAACGCAGCTTTTAGAAGTAACGTGTTTCTAACTCGCTAAATCTAAATATAGAAGCAACTTCCTAAGGCGAACGAACACAAACAGAGCAGTTTGAAATAGACATTTCTCCTGTGTTTTACATGCAGTCTTACTGCTAATTCTTATATCCCAGCATAGGGCTGGAAAATTCTACTTCTAGATTCCTCAAAGAAAGGATTTCTGAACTGCTGCAAACACACATCAGTTTACCTCTGTAAGTTGATTGTACAGCTTGACAACCATTCTGCTAGATAGCTCCGTTTTTGTTTTAGAGCAAGATATTTCTCATTACAGGCTATACTCCCATTCTCTCTAAGCTATCCATTTGCAGGTTTTAGAAGAAACGTGTTTCTAACTTACTGAATCTAAACATAGAGGCAACTTACTAAGGTGAACCAACCCAAAACAGAGCAGTTTGAAATAGACGTTTCTCCTGTGTTTTAAACTCATTCTGACTGCTAATTCTTGTATGCCTGCATATGGCTGGAAATATCTGATTCTAGATTTTATAAAGAAAGGATTTCTTAACTGCTGCACACACACATCAGATTAACTCTGTAAGTTGATTGTGCAGCTTGACAACCATCGTGCTACATAGCTGCGTTTTTGATTTACAGCAAGATATTTCTCATTACAGCCTGTACTCCCATTCACTCTGGAATATCCAAACGCAGCTCTTAGAAAAAACGTGTTTCTAACTCGCTGAATCTAAACATAGATGCAACTTCCTACGGTGAACAAACACAAAGCACAGCAGTTTGAAATAAACGTTTCTCCTGTGTTTTACACACAGTCTTCCTGCTAGTTCTCATATGCCTGTGTATGGCTGGAAATATCTGTTTCTATATTCTCCAAAGAAATGATTTCTGAACTGCTGGACACACACATCAGTTTACCTCTGTAAGTTGATTGCACAGCTTGACAACCATTGTGTTATATAGCTCTGTTTTTTTTCAGAGCAAGATATTTCTCATTACAGCCTATACTCCCATTCACTCAGGAATATCCAAAGGCAACTTTTAGAAGAAACGTGTTTCTAACTCTCTGAATCTAAACATAGATGCAACTTCCTAAGGCGAATGAACACAAAGCAGAGCAGTTTGAAATATAGTTTTCTCCTGTGTTTTAAACGCAGTCTTACTGCTAATTCTTATATGCCTGTATATGGCTGGAAGTATCTGTTTCTAGATTCTTCGAAGAAAGCGTTTCTGAACCGCTGCACTCACACATCAGATTAACTCTGTAAGTTGATTGTACAGTTTGACAACCGTTCTGCTACATAGCTCCGTTTTTGTTTTAAACAAGATATTTCTCACTACACTCTATCCTCCCATTTCCTCAGGAATATCCAAAAACAGCTTTCATAAGAAATGTGTTTCTAACTCGCTAAATCTAAACATAGATGCAACTTCCTAAGGTGAACGAATACAAAGAAGAGCAGTTTGAAATATACGTTTCTCCTGTGTTTTAAACGCAGTCTTATTGCTAATTCTTATATGCCTGTATATGCCTGGGAATATCTGTTTCTATATTCTCCAATGAAAGGATTTTTGAACTGCTGCAAACACACATCAGTTTAAATATGTAAGTTTATTGTGCAGCTTGACAACCATTCTGCTAGATAGCTGCGTTATTGTTTTAGAGCAATATATTTCTCATTACAGTCTATTCTCCGATTCACTCTGGAATATCGAAACGCGACTTTTAGAAGAAACGTATTTCTAACTCCCTGAATCTACACATAGATGCAACTTCCTAAGGTGAACGAACAGAAAGCAGAGGAGTTTGAACTATACGTTTCTCCTGTGTTTTAAACGCAATCTTACTTCTAATTCTTATATGCATATATATGGCTGAAAGTATCTGTTTCTAGATTCTATGAAGAAAGGGTTTCTGAACTGCTCCACTCACACATCAGTTGAACTCCATAACTTGATTGTACAGCTTGGCAACCATTCTGCTAGATAGCTCCGTTTTTGTTTTAGAGCAAGTTATTTCACATTACAGCCTATGTTCTCTTTCACTCTGGAATAAAAACTGCAGCTTTTAGAAGAAACGTGTTACTAACTCGCTGAATGTAAAGATAGATGCAACTTCCTAAGGTGAATGAACACAGAGCAGAGCAGTTTGAAACATACGTTTCTCCTGTGTTTTAAACGCAGTCTTACTGCTAATTCTTATATGCCAGTATATGGCTGGAAATATCTGTTTCTAGATTCTGCAAAGAAGGGATTTCTGAACTGCTCCACACACACAGTTTACCTCTGTAACTTGATTGTACAGCTTGACAACCATTCTGTTAGATAGCTCCGTTTTTGTTTTAGAGCAACATATTTCTCATAACAGCCTATATTCCCATTCACTCTGGAATATCCAAAGGCATCTTTAAGAAGAAACGTGTTTCTAAAACGCGGAATCTAAACATACATGAGACTTCCAGAGTTGAACTAACCCAAAGCAGAACAGTTTGAAATATACGTTTCTCATGTGTTTTAAACGCAGTCTTAGTGCTCATTCTTATATGCCTGTACATGGCTGGAAATATCTGTTTCTAGATTCTCCAAAGAAAGGATTTCTGAACTGCTGCACTCACACATCAGTTTAACTGTGTAAGTTGATAGTGCATTTTAACAACCATTCTGCTAGATAGCTCCGTTTTTGTTTTACAACAAAATATTTCTCACTACAGCCTATCCTCCCATTCACTCTGGAATATCGAAATTCAGCTTTTAGAAGAAACGTGTTTCTAACTCGCTGAAGCTAAACATAGATGCAGCTTCTTAAGGTGCACGAACACAAAGCAGAGCATTTTGAAATATACGTTCTGCTGTGTTTTAAACGCAGTCTTACTGCTAATTCTTGTATGTTGCATATGTCTGGAAATATCTGTTTCTAGATTCTCCAAAGAAAGTGTTTCTGAATTGCTGCACACACACACATCAGTTGAACTCTGTTAGCTGATTGTACAGCTTGACAACCATTCTGCTTCATAGCTGTGTTTTTGTTTTAGAGCCTGATATTTCTCTTTACAGCCTATCCTCCCATTCACTCTGGAATATCCAAACGCAGGTTTTAGAAGAAACGTTTTTCTAACTCCCTGAATGTAAACGTAGATGCAGTTTCCCAAGGTGATCGAAGACACAGCAGAGAAGTTTGAAATATACATTTCTCCTCTGCTTTAGGCGCAGTCTTACTGCTAATTCTTATACTCCTGTGTATGTCTGGAAATCTCCGTTTCTACACTCTCCAAAGAAAGCGTTTCTGAACTGCTACATACACCCATCAGTTTAACTCTACAAGTTCAAATGTACATATTGACAACCATTCTGCTAGATAAATCCGTTTTGTTTTAGAGCCAGATATTTTTCATTATAGCATATACTCCCATTCATTCTGTAATAAGCAATCATAGCTACTAGAAGAACCGTGTTTCTAACTCGCTGAATATTAACACAGATGCAAGGTCCTAACTTGAAAGATCACACAGCAGAGCAGTTGGAAATAAACGTTTCTCCTGTTATTTGGACACAGTCTTACTGCTATTTCTTACATGCCTGTATAGAGGTGGAAATATCCGTTTTTGGATTCTCCAAAGAAAGGGTTTCTTAACTGCTGGATACACACATCACTTTATCTCCATAAGGTGAATGTACACATTGACAACCATTCTCCTAGATAGCTTCGTATTTGTTCTAGAGCCAGATATTTATCATTACAGCATATAGTCCAATTCACTCTGGAACATCCAAACACAGCTTTTAGAAGAAACGTGTTTCTAAATTGCTGAATGAAAACATAGATGCAACTTCCTAAGGTGAACGAACACACAACAGAGCAGTTTGAAATATACGTTTCTCCTGTGTTTTAAACGCAGTCTTACTGCTCATTCATATATGCCACTATACAGCTGGAAATATCCGTTTCTGAAGTGCTACACAAATTAGTTTACCTCTGTAAATTGAAAGTACAGCTTGACAACCAATCTGCTACATAGCTTCGTTTTTGTTTTAGAACAAGATATTTCTCATTACAGCATATACTTGCATTCACTAGGGGATATGCAAACGCAGCTTTTAGAAGAAACTTGTTTCTAACTCGCTGAATCTAAACATAGATGCAAATTCCTAAGGTGAACGAACATACAGCAGATAAGTTTGAAATATGGCTTCCTCCTGTGTTTAGACACAGTCTTACTGCTAATTTTTGTATGTCTGTACATGGCTGGAAATATCCTTTCCTATATTCTCCCAAGAAAGGTTTTCTGAACTGCAACATACATACATCAGTTTAACTCTGTAAGTTGAATGTACACCTTGACAACCATTCTGCTAGATGCTCCATTTTTGTTTTAGAGCCAGATATTTCTCATTTCAGTTTATTCTCCCATTCACTCTGGAATATCGAAATGTACCTTTTAGAAGAAACGTGTTTCTAACTTCCTGAATAGAAAAATAAATGCAACTTTCTAAGGTGTATGAACATACAGTAGAGTAGTTTGAAATATACGTTACTGCTGTGTTTTAGACGCAGCCTTACTGCTAACTCTGATATGCCTGTATATGACTGGAAATATCAGTTTCTAGATTCTCCAAAAAAAGGGTTTCTGAACTGCTATATACACAGATCAGTTTAGCTCTGTAAGTTGAATGTACGCCTTGACAACCATTCTGCTAGATAGCTCCGTTTTTGTTTTACAGCCAGATATTTCTCATTACTGCATATACTACCATTCACTCTGCAATATCCTAACGCAGCTTTTGGAAGAAACGTGTTCTAACTCGCTGAATCTAAACACAGATGCAACTTCCTGAGGTAAACCAACACACAGCAGAGCAGTTTGAAATATCAGTTTCTCCTGTGTATTTAAACACAGTCTTACTGCTAATTTTTATATGCCTGTAAATGGCTGGAAAGATCCGTTTCTAGATTCTTCAAAGAAAGTGTTTCTGAACTGCTATATACACACATCAGTTTAACTTTGTAAGTTGAAGGTACTCCTTGGCAACACTTTGACTAGATAGCTCCGTTTTTCTTTTAAAACCAGATATTTCTCATGACACAATATTCTCCCAATGACTCTTTAATATCCAAACGCACCTTTTAGAAAATACATGTTTCTAACTCCCTTAATCTAAACACAGATGCAACTTCCTAACATGAACGAACACACAGCAAAGCAGTTTGAAATATACGTTTCTGCTGTGTTTTAGACCAAGACTTACTGCTATTTTTTATATGCCTGTATGTGGCAGGAAATAGCCGTTTCTAGATTCTCCAAACAAATTATTTCTGGACTGCTACGTACACACATCAGTTTAACTTTTTAAGTTGAATGTACACCTTGACAACCATTCTGCTACATACCTCTGTTTTTGATTTAGAGCCAGATTTTCTCCTTACAGCGCCAACCCCAATGCACTCTGGAATATCCAAACGCAACTTTTAGAAGAAACGTGATTCTCACTCGCTGAATCCATACATAGATGGAACTCCCTAAGGTGAACAAACACACAGCTGAGCAGTTTGAAATACATGTTTCTCCTGTGTTTTTGACGCAGTCATATTGCTAATTCTTATATTCCTATATATGGCTGGAAATAGCCTTTTCTGGATTCTCCAGAGAAAGTGCTTCTGTACGCTACATACACATATCAGTTTAACCCTGTAAGTTGAATGTACACGTTGGCAACCATTCTGCTAGATAGCTCTGTCTTTGTTTTAGAGCAACATATTTCTCATTACAGCATATACTCCCATTCACTCTGGAATATCCAAACGCAGCTTTTAGAAGAAAGGTGTTTCTAACTCCCTGGATCTCAACATAGATGCAAATTCCGAAGGTGAAGGAACACTCAGCAAAGCAGTTTGAAATATACGTTACTCCTGTGTTTTAGACGCAGTCTTACTGCTAATTCTCATATGCCTGTATGTGGCTGGAAATATCCGATTCTAGATTCTCCAGAAAGGGTTCCTAAATTGCTACATACACACATCAGTTTTGCTCTGTAGGTTGAATGTACACCTGGAAAACCATTCTGCTAGATAGCTCCATCTTTGTTTTACAGCCAGATTTTTCTCATTACAGCATATACTCCCATTCACTCTGGAATATCCAAACGCAGCTTTTAGAAGAAAGGTGTTTCTAACTCGCTGAATCTAAACATAGATGGAAATTCCTATGGTGAAGGAACACAAAGCAGAGTAGTTTGAAATATACGTTTCTACTGTGTTTTAGACACAGTCTTACTGCTAATTATTATATGCCAGTATACGGCTGGAAATATCCGTTTCTGAACTGCTACACAGATGCGTTTACCACTGTAAATTGAATGTACACCTTGACAAGCAATCTGCTACATAGCTCCGTTTTTGTTTTAGAGTGAGATATTTCTCTTTACAGGATTTACACCCATTCTCTCTGGAATATGCAAACACAGCTTTTAGAAGAAACGTGTTTCTAACTCGCTGAATTGATACATAGATGCAACTTCCCAAGTTGTATGAACACGCAACAGAGCAGTTTGAAATATAGTCTACTCGTGCATTTTAGACACAGTCTTACTGCTAATTGTTATATGCCTGTATATGTTTGGAAAGATCCGTTTCAAGATTTTAAAAAGAAAGTATTTCTGAACTGCTGCATACCACATCAGTTTAAATGTCTATGTTGAATGTACACCTTGACAACCATTCTGCTAGATAGATCCGTTTTTGTTTTTTTTTTCTTTTTAGTGACAGATATTTCTCATTACAGCCTAAATTCCCATTCACTGTGGAATATCCAAAAGCAGCTTTTAGAAGAAACTTGTTTCTAACTCGCTGAATCTAAACATAGATGCAACTTCTTAAGGTGAAAGAACCCACAGCATAGCAGTTTGAAAGATAGGTTACTCCTATGTTTTAGATGGAGTCTCACTGCTAATTGTTATATGCCTGTATATGGCTGTAAATATCTGTTTCTAGATTATGTAAGTAAAGGTTTTCTGAACTGCTGCATACACACATCAATTTAACTCCATAAGTTGATTGTACACCTTGACAGCCATTCTGCTATGTAGCTTCACATTTGTTTTAGAGCCAGATATTTCTCATTACAGCCTATACTCCCTTTCACTGTGGAATATCCAAAAGCAGCTTTTAGAAGAAACGTGTCTCCAACTTGCTGAATCTAAACATTGATGTAACTTCCTAAGGTGAACAATCACACAGCAGAGCAGTTTGAAATATATGTTTCTCCTGTGTTTTAGATGTGGCTTACCGCTAATTCTTATATGCCTATAAATGGATGGAAAAATCTGTCTCTAGATTCTCGAAAGAAAGTGTTTATGAGCTGCTGCATGCAAACATCAGTTTAAGTCTGTAAGTTGATTGTACACCTTGACAATCATTCTGCTAGATAGATCCGTTTTAGTTTTAGAGCTAGATATTTTTCATTACAACCTATATTCCCATTCACTCTGGAATATGCAAATGCAGCATTTAGAAGAAACGTGTTTCAAACTCCCTGAATTTAAAACTGGGTGCAACCTCCTAAGGTATAGTAACACACAGCACAGCAGTTTGAAAGGTAAGTTTCTCCAGTGTTTTAGATGCTGTCTTACTGCTAGTTCTTATATGCCTTTATATTGCTGGAAATATCAGCTTCCAGGTTACGTAAAGAAAGGATTTCTGAACTGCTGCATACACACATGAGTTGAACTCTGTAAGTTGATTGTACACCTTGACAGCCATTCTGCTAGATAGCTTCGTTTTTGTTTTAGTGCCAGATATTTCTCATTCCACCTATATTCCCATTCACTCTGGAATATCCAAACACAGTTTTTAGAAGAAACGTGTTTCTAACTAGGTAAATCTAAACATAGATGCAAATTACTAAGTTGAACGGTCACACAGAAGAGCAGTTTGAACGATACGTTTCTCCTGTGTTTTAGACGCAGTCTTACCACTATTATTATATGCCTGCAAATGACTGGAAATATCTGTTTCTAGATACTCGAAAGAAAGTGTTTATTAGCTGCTGCATACAAACATCGGTTTAAATATGTAAGTTGTATGTATACCTTGACAACCATTCTGGCAGTTAGTTTCGCTTTTGTTTTACAGCCAGATATTTCTCAGTACAGCCTATACTTCCATTTACCATGGAATATCCAAACGCAGATTGTAGAAGAAACGTGTTTCTAACTCGCTGAATCTAAACAAAGATGCAACTTCCTAAGGTGAATGAACACAAAGCAGAGGAGTTTGAAATATATGTTTCTCCTGTGTTTTAGAAACAGTCTTACTGCTCATTCATATATGTCTGTATATGGCTGGAAATATCTGTTTCTAGACTCTCCACGAAAGGGTTTGTGAACTGCTGTATACACACATCAGGTTTGCTGTGAAAGGTGAATGAACACCTTAAGAACCATTCTGCTAGATAGCTCCTTTTTTGTTTTTGATCCATATATTTGTCTTTACAGACTACACTCCCATTAACTCTGGAAAATCCAAATGCAGTTTTAGAAGAAACGTGTTTCTAACTCACGGAATCTAAACAGAGATGCAGCTTCTTAAGGTGAACAAACACACAGCAGAGCAGTTTGAAATATACATTTCTCCTGTGTTTTTGATGCAGTCTTACTGCTAATTCTTAAATGCCTGTATATGGCTGGAAATATATGTTTCTAGATTCCATAAAGAAAGGTTTTCTGAACTGCTGCATACACACAGCAGTTTAACTATGTCAGTTGAATGTACACCTTTACAACCATTCGACTAGATAGCTAGGTTTTTGTTTTAGAGCCAGATATTTCCCATTGTAGCCTATGCCACCATTCACTCTGGAATATCCAATCCCAGCTTTTAGAAGAAACGTGATTCTAACTCGCTGATCCTAAACATAGATGCAACTACCTACAGTGAATGAACACACAGCAGAGCAGTTTGAAATGTACATTTCTTCTGTGTTTCAGATGCAGTCTTACTGCTATTTCTTATATGCCTGCATTTGGCCGGACATGTCTGGTTTTAGATTCTCCCCAGAAAGTGTTTCTGAACTGGTGCATACACAAAGAAATTTACTTCTGTGCATTGAATGCTGACATTGAAAAGCATTCTGTTGTTAGATAGCTTCGTTTTCCTTTTAGAGCAAGACATTTCTCATTACAGCCTATGCTCCCATTTATTCTGGAACTTCCAAATGCTGCTCCGACAAGAAATGTGTTTCTAACTCTCTGAATGTAAACATAGATGAAACTCCATAAGGTGAACGTACACACAGCAGAGCAGTTTGAAAGGTAGTTTCTTCTATGTTTCAGATGCAGTCTTACCGCTGTTTCTGATATGCCTGCATTTGGTCTGAAATCTTTGTTTTTAGATTCTCTAGAGAAAATGTTTCTGACCTGCTGAATACCCAAAGCAGTTTAATTTTGTAAGTTGAATGCACACTTTGAAAACCATTATGGTATATAGCTCCGTTTTCCTTTAAGTGCCATTCACTCTGGTATAGCCCAATGCTGGCCCTATAAGAAAGGTGTTTCTAACTTGCTGCATCTAAACGTACAAGCAGCTCCCTAAGGTGAATAAACACACAGCAGAGCAGTTTGAAAGTTGCGTTTCTTCTGTGTTGTAGATGCTATCTTGCTGCTATTGCTTATAAGCCTGGTTTTGGCTGGAAATGTCTGTTTTGAGATTCTTCCCAGAAAGGGTTTCGGAACTGCTGCATACACACATGAGCTTAACTCTTTAAGTTGAGTGTACACGTTGACGATGATTTTGTTAGATACCTCCGCATTTGTTTCTGAGCCCGATATTTCTCATTACAGCATATACTCCCATTCACTCTTTAATATCCAAATGATGCTCCTAATATAAAGGTCTTTCTAGCTCACTGAAACTGAACATAGATGCAACATCCTCAGGTGAACGAACACACAGCAGGGCAGTTTGAAACATATGTTTCTTCTGAATTTTAAATGAATTCTTACTGCTATTACTTATAGGCCTGCCTTCGGTTGGAAATGTCTGTTTTTAGATTGTCCCCAGAAGGGTTTCTGAGCTGCTGCATACACACAGCAGTTTCACTCTGTAACTTGCATGCACACATTGAAAACCGTTGGGTTAGATAGCTCCGTTTTCCTTTTGAAGCCAGATATTTCTCATTACAGCATACACTCGCATTCACTCTGGAATATCCAAATGCTGCTTCTAGAATAAATGTGGTTCTATCTCGCTGAATCTAAAGATAGATGCAACTCCATAAGTTGAATGAACACACAGTGGAGCAATTTAAAAGTTTCGTCTCTCCTGTGTTTTAGACAAATTCTTACTGGTATTTCTTACATGCCTGCATTTGGCTGTATAGGTCTCTTTTTAATCCCAAGAAAGGGTTTCTGAACTGCTGCATACACACAGCAGTTTAACTCTGTAAGCTGAATGCACACATTTAAAACCATCCTGTTACATACATCCTTTTCCTTTTAGAGCCAGATATTTCTCATTACAGCCTTTACTCCCATTCACTCTGGAATATCGAAACGCTGCTCCTGGAAGAAATGTGTTTCTAACTCGCTGAGTGTAAACAATAATGCAATTTCCTAAGGTGAACGAACACACAGCAGAGTAGTTTGAAAGATACATTTCTCCTGTGTTTTAGATGCAGTCTTTCTGCTAATTCTTATATGCGTGTATATAGCTGGGAATATCTGTTTCTAGATTATGTAAAGAAAGGGTTACTGAACTGCTGCATACACACATCAGTTTAACTCTCTAAGTTGAATATACACCTTGACAATCATTCTGCTGGATAGTTCCGTTTTTGTTTTAGAGACAGATATTTCTCATTATAACCTACTTTCCCATTCACTCTGGAACATCCAAAAGTAGCTTTTAGAAGAAATGTGTTTCTAACTCTCTGAATCTAAACATAGATGCAACTTCCTAAGGACAACGAACACAGAGCAGAGCAAATTGAAACATACGTTTCTCCAGTATTTTAGACGCAGTCGTACTGCTAATTCTTATATTCCTGTATATGGCTTCAAATATCTGTAGGTGATTATGTAAAGAAAGTGTTTCTGAACTGCAGCATACACACATCAGCATAACACTCTAACTTCAATGTACACCTTGACAACAATTTTGCTAGATAACTCCGTTTTTCTTTTCAAGGCAGATATTTCTCATTGCAGCATATACACACATTAACTCTGGGATATCCAAATGCTGATTTTAGAAAAAACGTGTTTCTAACTGCTGAATCGAAACATAGATTCAACTTCCTAAGGTGAACGACCACGCAGCAGAGCAGTTTGAAAGATACATTTCTTCTGCTTTTTAGAAGCCTGTATATGGCTGGAAATATCCGTTTCTAGATTCTCAAAAGAAAGGGTTTCTGAACTGCTACATACACACATCAGTAAAACTCTGTAAATTGAATGTACACCTTGACAACCATTCAGCTAGATAGCTCCGTTTTTGTTATAGAGCCAGATATTTCCCATTACAGACTATACTTCCATTCACTCTGGAATATCCAAATGCAGCTCTTAGAAGAAACGTGTTTCTAACTAGCTGAATGTAAACATAGATGCAACTTACTAAGGTGAACCAAAACACAACAGAGCAGTTTAAATGTACGTTACTCCTGTGTTTTAGATGCAGTCTTACTGCTAATTCTTATATACCCGTATGTGGCTGTAATTAGCCCGTTCCAGATTCTCCAAAGAAGGAGTTTCTGAACTGCTACATACATACATCAGTTTAACTCTGTAAGTTGAATGTACACCTTGAAAAAATTCTGCTAGATACCTCCGTTTTTGTTTTGGAGCCAGATATTTCTCATTACAGCCTATACTCCCATTCACCCTGGAATATCCAATCGCAGATTTTAGAAGAAATGTGTAACCAAAAGAGAACCCGCATAGCCAAGTCAATTCTACCAGACTTCAAACAATACTACATCTCTACAGTAATCAAAACAGCATGGTACTGGTACCAAAACAGAGATATACACAAAGGGAACAGAACAGAGGTCTCTGAGGCAAAACAACATATCTACAACCATCTGATCTTTGACAAAGCAGAGAAAAACAAGCAATGGGGAAAGGATTCCCTGTTCAATAAAAGGTGTTGGGGAAGCTGGCTAGCCATATGCATAAAGCAGAAACTGGAACTCTTCCTGACACCTTACACTAAAATTAACTCCAGATGGATTAAAGACTTAAACATAAGACCTAACACCATAAAAACCCTAGAAGAAAATCTAGGCAAAACCATTCAGTACATAGGTGTAGCCAAGGAATTCATGACCAAAACACCAAAAGCATTGACAACAAAAGCCAAAATAGACAAATGGGACCTAATCAAACTCCACAGCTTCTGCACAGCAGAAGAAACAGTCATTAGAGTGATTCGGCAACCAACAGAATGGGGAAAAAATTTTGCAGTTTTCCGATCTGACAAGGGGCTGATATCCAGAATTTACCAAGAACCAAAACAGATTTACAAGAAAAAAATTAACAAGCCCTTTCAAAAGTGGACAAAGGATATGAACAGACACTTTACAAAAGAAGACATACAAGAGGCCAACAAACATATGAAAAAATGCTCATCATCACTGGTCATCAGAGAAATGCAAATCAAAACAACATTGAGATACCATCTCACGCCAGTTAGAATGGTGATCATTAAAAAATCTGGACAAAACAGATGCTGGAGAGGATGTGGAGAAATGGGAACACTTTTGCACTGTTGGTGGGGGTGTAAATTAGTTCAACCATTGTGGATGCCACTGTGGCGATTCCTCAAGGAACTAGAAATAGACATTCCATTTGACCCAGCAATCCCATTACTGGGTATATATCCAAAGGATTACAAATCGTTCTACCATAAGGACACGTGCACACGAATGTTCATTGCAGCACTGTTTACAATAGCAAAGACCTGGAACCAACCCAAATGCCTATCAATGATAGACTGGATAGGGAAAATGTGGCACATATACACCATAGAATATTATGCAGCCATCGAAAACGATGAGTTTGTGTCCTTTGTAGGGACATGGATGAACCTGGAAGCCATCATTCTCAGCAAACTGACAAAAGAGCAGATGATCAAACACTGCATGTTCTCACTCATAGCCGGGTGATGAACAATGAGAACACATGGACACAGGGAGGAGAGCACTACACAATGGGGTCAGTTGGGGGGAAATAGGTGAGGGACGGTGGGGGGTGGGGAGCTGTGTAGAGATAGCAAGGGGAGAGATGCCACGTGTAGGTGACAGCAAGGAAGGCTGCAAATCACACTGACACGTGTGCACCTATAAAACAATTTTGCATGTTCTTCACATGTACCCCAAAACCTAAAATGCAATAAAATAAATGAATGGGGAAAAAAAAGAATAAATGTGTTTCCAACTTGCTGAATCTAAACCTTGATGTAACTTCATAAGGTGAACGAACACAAAGCAGAGCAGTTTCAAATATACGTTTCTCCTGTGTTTTAAATGTAGTCTTACTGTTAATTCTTATATGACTGATATATGGCTGGAAATATCTGTTTATAGGATCTCCAAAGAAAGAGTTCCTGAAATGCTGCACAAACACATCAATTGACCTCTGGAAGTAGATTGTACGGTTTGACAACCATTCTGCTAGAAATATCCGTTTTTGTTTAAGAACAAGATGTTTCTCATTACAGCCTATGCTCCCATTCACTCTGGAATATCCAAATGCAGCTTTTAGGAGAAACGTGTTTCTAACTCGCTGAATCTAAACATAGATACAACTTCCTAAGGTGAACGAACACAAAGCAGAGCAGTTTGAAATACACGTTTCTCCTGTGTTTTAAACGCAGTCTTACTGCTAATTCTTACATGCCCGTATATGCCTGGAAATATCTGTTTCTAGATTCTCCAAAGAAACGGTTCCTGAACTACTGCACATACACATGAGTTGAGCTCTGTAAGTTGAGAGTAGAGCTTGACAACCATTCTGCTAGACAGCTCCGTTTTTTGTTTTAGAACAAGATATTTCTCATTACAGCCTATCCTCCCATTCACTCTGGAATATCCAAACGCAAGTTTTAGAAGAAATGTGTTTCTAACGCACTGAATCTAAACATAGATGCAACTTCCTAAGGTGAACGAACACAAAGCAGAACAGTTTGAAGCATACGTTTCTCCTGTTTTTTAAACGCAGTCTTACTGCTAATACTTATATGTCTGTATATGGCTGGAAATATCTGTTTCCAGATTCTCAAAAGAAAGGATTTCTGAACTGCCAAAAACACATATCAGTTTAACTCTGTAAGTTGATTTTGCAGCTTGACAACAATTCTGCTAGATAGCTGCGTTTTTGTTTTAGAGCAAGATATTTCTTGTTACAGCCTATGTTCCCATTCACTCTGGAATATCAAAACGTAGCTTTTAGAAGAAACGTGTTTCTAACTCGCTGAATCTAAACATAGACGCAACTTCATAAGGTGAAAGAACACAAAGCAGAGCTGTTTGAAATATATGTTTCTCCAGCGTTAAAAATGCAGTCTTACTGCTAATTCTTATATGCCTGTAATATGGCTGGAAATATCTGTTTCTGGGATCTCCAAAGAAAGGGTTCCTGAACTGCTGAACACACACATCAGTTTAAATATGTAAGTCGATTTTACAGCATGACAACCATTATGCAAGATAACTCCGTTTTTGTTTTAGAACAAGACATTTCTCATAACAGCTTATCTTCCCATTCGCTCAGGAATATCCAAACGCAGCTTTTAGAAGAAACGTGTTTCTAACTCGCTGAATGTAAACACAGATGCAACTTCCTAAGGTGAACGAACACAAAGCCGAGCAGTTTGAAACACACTTTTCTCCAGTGTATTAAACGCAGTCTTTCTGCTAATTCTTATATGCCTGTGTCTGGCTGGAAATATCTGTTTCTAGGATCTCCAAAAAACGGGTTCCTGAAATGCTGCACACACACCAGTTGAACTCTGTAAGTTTATTGTACAGCTTGACAACCATTCTGCTAGATAGTTCCGTTATTGTTTTAGAGCAAGATATTTCTCATTAAAGCCTATCCTCCCATTCACTCTGGAATATCCAAACGGAGCTTTTAGAAGAAATGTGTTTCTAATGCGCTGAATCTAAACATAGATGCAACTTCCTAAGTTGATCGAACACAAAGCAGAGCAGTTTGAAATATATGTTTCTCCTGTGTTTTAAACGCAGTCTTACTGCTAATTCTTATATGCCTGTATGTGGCTGGAAATATCTGTTTCTAGATTCTCCAAAGAAAGGGTTTCTGAACTGCTGCACACACACATCAGTTTAACTCTGTGAGTTGATTGTACAGTTTGACAACAATTCTGCTAGATAGCTCCATTTTTGTTTCAGAGCAAGATAATTCTCACTACAGCCTATCCTCCCATCACTCTGGAATATCCAAACGCAGATTTTAGAAGAAACGTGTTTCTAACTCGCTGAATCTAAACATAGATGCATCTTAATAAGGTGAATGAACACGAAGCAGAGCACTTTGAAATGTATGATTCTCCTGTGTTTTAATCGCAGTCTTACTGCTATTTCTTATATGCACATATATGGCTGGAAATAACAGTTTCTAGATTCCGTTTCTCCTGTGTTTTAGACACAGTCTTACTGGTAATTATTACATGCCTGTATATGTCAGGAAATATCCGTTTCTAGTTTCTCCAAAGAAAATTTTTCTGAACTACCACATACACACATCTGTTTAACTCTGTAAGTTGAATGTACACCTTGACAACTATTCTGCTAGATAGCTCCGTTTTTGTTTTAGAGCCAGATATTTCTCATTACTGAGTATACTCCCAATCACTCTGGAATATCCATATGCAGCCTTTAGAAAAAAATGTTTTTCCAAGTCGCTGAATCTAAACATAGATGCAACTTCCTAAGTTGAACCAACACACAACAGAGCAGTTTGAAATATACGTTTCTCCTGTGTTTAAGACGCAGTCTTACTGCTAATCTTATATGACTGTATATGGCTGGAAATATCCCTTTCTAGATTCTCCAAGAAAGGGTATCTGAACTGCTACATACTCATATCAGTTTAACTCTGTAAGTTGAATGTACACCTTGACAAACATTCTGCTAGATAGCCCCGTTTTTGTTTTAGAGCCATATGTGTCTCATTACAGCCTATACTCCCATTCACTCTGGAATACCGAAACGTGGCATTTAGGAGAAACGTGTTTCACACTCACTGAATCTAAACAGAGATGAAACTTCCTAAGGTGAACCAACACACAGAAGAACAGTTTGAAATATTCGTTTCTCCTGTGTTTTATACAGTTTACTGCTAATTCCTATATGCCTGTATATGGCTGGAAATATCCGTTTCTAGATTCTCCAAAGAAAAGGTTTCTGAACTGCTACATACACATATCAGTTTAACTGTGTAATTTAAAAATACACCTTGAGAACCCTTCAGCTAGATAGCTCAGTTTTTGTTTTAGAGCCAGATATTTCTCATTACACCCTATACTCCAATTCACTCTGGAATACCCAAACGCAGCTTTTAGAAGAAACGTGTTTCCAACTCGCTGAATCTAAACATAGATGCAACCTCCAAAGGTGAACCAACACAGCTGAGTTGTTTGAAATATACGTTTCTCCTGTGTTTTAGACGCAGTCTTACTGCTGTTTTATGCCTGTATATGGCTGGAAATATCCGTTTCTAGATTCTCCAAAGAAAGGATTTCTGAACGGCTACAAACACATATCGGTTTAACTCTGTAAGTTGAACGTACACCTTGACTACCATACTGCTAGATAGCTCCGTTTTTTATTTTCAGCCATATATTTCTCATTACAGCATATACTCCCTTTCACTCCAGAATATCCAAACGCAGCTTTTAGAAGAAATGTTTTTCCCACTCGCTGAACCTAAACATAGATGCAACCTCCAAATGTTAACCAACACAGCAGAGCAATTTGAAATATGCGTTTCTCCTGTGTTTTAGACCCAGTCATACTGCTAATTCTTTTTTTTTTCCACCTTTATTTATTTTGTTGCATTTTAGGTTTTGGAGTACATGTGAAGAACAGGCAAAATTGTTGCATAGGTACGCACTTGGCAGTGTGATTTGCTGCCTTCCTCCCCATCACCTACATCTGGCATTTCTCCCCTTGCTATTTCTCCTCAGCTCCCCACCCGCCACGGTCCCAACCCTATTTCCCCCCAACTGACCCCAGTGTGTAGTGCTCCCCTCCCTATGTCCATGTGTTCTCTATGTTCAACACTTGCCTATGAGTGAGAACATCCAGTGTATGATCTTCTGCTCTTCTGTCAGCTTGCTGAGAATGATGGTTTCCAGCTTCATCCATGTCCCTACAAAGGACACAAACTCATCTTTTATGATGGCTGCATAATATTCCATGGTGTATATGTGCCACATTTTCCCTATCCAGTCTATCATAGATGGGCATTTGGGTTGGTTCCAGGTCTTTGCTATTGTAAACAGTGCTGCAATGAACATTCGTGTGCACGTGTCCTTATAGCAGAACGATTTGTAATCCTTTGGATATATACCCA
>NW_016108272.1:69565-86927 GCF_001604975.1 Cebus imitator
TTTTTCTTGTAAATCTGTTTTAGTTCTTTGTAAATTCTGGATATCAGCCCTTTGTCAGATGGGTAAACAGCAAAAATTTTTTCCCATTCTGTTGGTTGCCGATTCACTCTAATGACTGTTTCTTCTGCTGTGCAGAAGTTGTGGAGTTTGATTAGGTCCCATTTGTCTATTTTGGCTTTTGTTGTCAATGCTTTTGGTGTTTTGATCATGAAGTCCTTGTCTACACCTATGTCCTGAATGGTTTTGCCTAGATTTACTTCTGTACTTCTTATACGCCTGTATATGACTGGAAATATCCATTTCTAGATTCTCCAAAGAAAGTGTTTCTGAACTGCTACATACACATATCGGTTTAACTCTGTAAGTTAAAAGTACACCTTGAGAACCATTCTGCTAGACAGATCAGGTTTAGTTTTAGAGCCAGATATTTCTCATTACAGCCTATACTCCAATTCACTCTGGAATACCCAAACGCAGCTTTTGGAAGAAACGTGTTTCCAGCTCGCTGAATCTAAACATAGATGCAAGTTCCTAAGGTGAACCAACACACAGCAGGGTAGTTTGAACACACTGGGGTCAGTTTGGGGGGAATACGGGCGGGACAGTGAGGGATGGAGAGCTGGAGAGAGATAGGAAGGGGAGAAATGCCAGATATAGGTGATGTGGAGGAAGGCAGCAAATCACACTGCCACGTGTGTACCTATGCAACAATTTTGCACGTTCTTCACATGTACCCCAAAACCTAAAATGCAATAAAATAAATAAATGAGGGAAAAAAATATACTTTTCTCCTGTTTTTGCACGTAGTCTTACTGCTAAGTCTTATATTTCTGTATATGGCTGGAAATATCCGTTCCTTGATTCTCCAAAGAAAGGGTTTCTGAACTGCTACATACACACATCAGTTTAACTCTGTAAGTTGAATGTACACTTTGACAACCATTCTGCTAGATAGCTCCATTTCTGTTATAGAGCCTGATATTTCTCATTACAGCATATGCTCCCATTCACTCTGGAATATCAAACGCAGCTTTTAGAAGAAACGTGTTTCCAACTCTCTGAATCAAAACATAGATGCAACGTCCTAAGGTAAACCAATGTACAGCAGAGAAGTTTGAAATGTACGTTTTTCCTGTGTTTTAGACGCAGTCTTACTGCTAACTCTAATATGCCTGCTTATGGCTGGAAATATCCTTTCCTAGATTTTCCAAAGAAAGGGTTTCTGAACTGCTACATACACGCATCAGTTTAACTCTGTAAGTTGAATGTCAACGTTGACAACCATTCTGCTAGATATCTCCGTTTTTGTTTTACAGCCAGATATTTCTCATTACAGCATGTACTGCCATTCACTCTGGAATATCCAAATGCAGCTTTTAGAAGAAACGTGTTTACAACTCGTGGAATCTAAACATAGTTGCAACTTCCCAGGGTGAACCAACACACAGCAGAGTTGTTTGAAATACATGTTTCTCCTTTTTTGGACTCAGTCTTACTGCTAACTCATATATTTCTGTATATGCATGGAAATATCCATTTCTTGATTCTCCAGAGAAAGGGTTTCTGAACTGCTACATACACAGATCAATTTAACTCTGTCGGTTGAATGTACACCTTGATAATCATTCTGCTGGATAGCTTCGTTTCTGTTTTAGAGCCAAATATTTCTCATTACAGCATGTGCTCCCATTCACTCTAGAATATCCAAACGCAGCTTTTAGAAGAAACGTGTTTCCATCTCGCCGAATCTAAAGATAGATGCAACTTGCTAAGGTGAAACAACACACAGCAGAGCAGTTTGAAATATATATTTCTCCTGTTTTTGGACACAGTCTTACTAGTAAGTCTTATATTCCTGTTTATGGCTGGAAATATCCGTTTCTTGATTTTCCAAAGCAAGGGTTTCTGAACTGCTGCATACACACATCAGTTTAACTCATTAAGTTGAATGTACACCTTGACAACCATTCTGGTACATAGCCCCGATTTTGTTTTAGAGCCAGATATGTCTCATTGCAGCATATACTCACATTTACTCTGGAATATCCAAACACAGCTTTTAGAAGGAACGTGTTTCCAATTCGCTGAATCTAAACAGAGATGCAACTGCCTAAGGTGAAACAATACACAGCAAAGAAGTTTGCAATATACGTTTCTATTGTGTTTTAGATGCAGACTTACTGCTAATTCCTATATGAGTGTATGTGGCTGGAAATATCTGTTTCTAGATTCACCAAAGAAAGGGTTACTGAAGTGCTACACACTCATATCAATTTAACTCTGAAAGTGGAGTGTACACCTTGAAACCATTCTGCTAGAATACTTCGTTTCAGTTTCAGAGCCATATATTTCTCATTACAGCATATATTCCCTTTCACTCTGGAATATCCAAACGCAACTTTTCGAAGAAAAGTGTTTCCTACTGGGTGAATCTAAACATAGATGCAACTTCCTAGGGTGAACCAACTCACAGCGGAGCAGTTTGAAATATAAGTTTTCACTGTGTTTTAGATGAAGTCTTACTGCTAATTCTTATGCCTGTGTATGGCTGGATATATCCGATTCTAGATTCTTAAAAATAAGGGTTTCTGAACTGTACGTACAAACATCAGTTTAACTCTGTAAGTTGAATGTACAGCTTGACAACCATTCTTCTAGATAGCTCCGTTTTTTTGTTTTTTTTGTTTTGTTTTGTTTTGTTTTTAGAGCCAGATATTACTCATTACACCTATCCTCCCTTTCACTCTGGAATATACAAATTCAGCTTTTGGAAGAAACATTTTTCCAACACGCTGAATCTAAGCATAGTTGCAACTTCCTAAGGTGAAGCAACACACAGCAGAGCAGTTTGAAAGATACGTTTCTCCTGTGTTTTAGACGCAGTCTTACTGCTAATTTTTACATGCCTGTATATGGCTGGAAATATCCATTTCTAGATTCTCCAAAAAACTGTTTCTGAACTGCTACATACACACATCAGTTTAACTCTGCAGCTGAATGTACACATTGACAACCATTCTGCTACATAGCTCCGTTTTCGTTTTAGAGCCAGATATTTCTCATTACAGCATATACTCCCATTCACTGTGGAATATCCAAACGCAGCTTTTAGAAGACGTGTTTCCGACTCTCTGAATCTAAACATAGATGCAACTTCCTAAGGTGAACCAACACATAGCAGAGCAGTTTGAAATATACGTTTCTTCTGTGTTTTAAGCGCAGTCTTACTGCTAATTCTTCTATGCCTGTATATGGCTGGAGATGTGCATTTCTAGATTCTCCAAAGAAAGTGTTTCTGAGCTACTACATACACACATCAGTTTTACTATGTAAGTGGAATGTACTCCTTTACAAACATAATGCTAGATGGCTCTGTTTTTATTTTGGAGCCAGATATTTCTCATTACAGCCTATACTCATATTCACTCTGGAATATCCAAATGCAGCTTTTAGAAGAAATGTGCTGCGGAGGATCCAAGATAGCCTTTTAGGATCAGCTCAGGATTGCAGGTCCCATTGAAAGTGCAGAGGGTGAGTGGACGCCGCATTTTTATTGCCCACAGACTAGGAAATTCCCAGGCAGAGGAGCTTCACGGTGGCCAGCGTGGGTGTGCTGGCCAGCGCCACTGCTTTGCCCCGTGCGGCTGCTTTGTCGGTGCCCTGCAGCAGCGGTTCTCCATACAAAACACACCGGTCTGTGTGCACTTTTGGTTGGCGCTTGGAGCCACGGGAAGTCACCCACTTGTCTGTAAAAAAGGGGACTTAGCAAGGAACCAAGACAGTAGATTCCAGGGGAAAAAAAAAAAAAGCGCCACAAACCTCAGTGCCGCTGTTTAAGCCAGTGCAGTGAGAGGCCGCAGGGGAAAAAAACAGACCCCAGCACCTCTTCAGCAGGCGACTGGAACATAAACTTAAAAAAGGCTCTGAGGCAGGGAGCCAGGCGATCAGGCTCAGCTAGTCCCACATCCACAAAAGAACAGCAACCAGAAACTCTGGACTGAAAGATTCACAGCAAGTGCAGCGGAACACGGGATGGTCCAGCTCTGCAGGGGAGGGGTGTCCGCCACTACCGAGGCAGCCCGCCACAACAGAGGTAGTCGGCCAATGCTGAGGCAGCCCGCCATTGCCAAGGCAACCCACCATTGCTGAGGTAGCCTGCCGTTGCCAAGACAACCCACCACAGCAGAGAGACTCCGCCTCAACAGAGGCAGGCCACCTTCGCCAAAGCAGTTCTAACTACCCCCATATAAACAGGACTGCAGGGAAGTTCACTTGGCAGCTGGGCAGAGCCCACAGCAGCTCAGCAAAGCCTCTACAGGCCGACAGTGACTAGGCTGCCTCCTTCCTGGGCAGGGCAAGTCTGAAGGAAAAAAAAAGAAGGCAGCAGCATAACGGAAACTCATAAATAAAGCCCTAAATCCCTGGGACAGAGCACCTGGGGACAAAAAGCAGTTTATGAGTTCTGCTAAAGGAGACCTAAACGTACCTGCCCAGCAACTATGAATAAACAACAAAGCTCACAGCTCACCATTTGAGCCCCTATAAAGAAGAGACAATCTCCTCAATCAGCTCCATGACCCCTATATATCCAAAGAGCCACCTCATAAAGGAGAGATCAGATTGACACTAGGCGGGTATCCTACTGGGACAACGATAGCAGAAGAAGAAAACTGGTAACCACCCTTACTGTTCTGCAGCTGCTGCAGGTGAACCCCAGGCAAGCAGGGCCTTGAGTGAACCTCAGCAGACCTACAGCAGAGGGGCCAGACTGTCAGAAGGAAAACCAAGACACAGAAATAACCTCATCATCAACAAACAGAACATCAATCTGAAAGATTTGAGACCCAATCTGAAAGCCAGCAACTACAAAGATGACAGGTGGATAAATCCTTAAAGATGGGAAGAAAACACCCGAAACCAGAACACCTCTCCCCCTACAAGGGATCACAACTCCTCACCAGCAAGGGAACAAAGTTGGAGGGAGAACGAGTGTGATGAAATGACAGAATCAGACTTCAGAAGGTGGGTAGTAAGAAACTTCTGTGAACTTAAAGAACATGTTCTAACCAAATGCAAAGAAACTAAGAACATTGAAAAAAGATTTGACGAAATACTAACGAGAATTGACAAAATAGAAAGGAATATAAGTGAATTGATGGAGCTGAAAATCGCAACACGAGAACTTCACGAAGCATGCACAACTATCAACAGCCGAATTGACCAAGCAGAAGAAAGGATATCAGGGGTCGAAGGTCAACTCAATCAAACAAAATGGGAAGGCAAGACTGGAGAAAAAAGGGTAAAAAGGAATGAACAAAATCTCCAAGAAATGTGGGACTATGAGAAAAGACCTAATATAGGTTTGATAGCCATACCTGAATGCGACGAAGAGAATGAATCCAAGCTGGAAAATACTCTTCAGGATATTATCCAGGAAAACTTCCCCAACCTAGCAAGGCAGGCAAACATTCAAGTCCAGGAAATACAGAGAACACGAATAAGATATTCGTCAAGAAGAGCAACCCCAAGGCACATAATCGTCAGTTTCACCAGGATTGAAATGAAGGAGAAAATACTAAGGGCAGCCAGAGAGAAAGGCCGGGTTACCCACAAAGGGAAGCCCATCAGACTTACAGCAGATCTCTCAGCAGAAACCCTACAAGCCAGACGAGAGTGGGGGCCAATATTCAACATCCTTAAAGAAAAGAAATTTCAACCCAGAATCTCCTATCCAGCCAAAATAAGCTTTATAAGTGATGGAAAAATAAAATCCTTTGGGAACATGCAAGTACTCAGAGATTTCGTCACCACCAGGCCAGCTCTACAAGAGTTCCTGAAAGAGGCTCTACACATATAAAGGAACAACAAGTACCAGCTCAACTAAAGGGCAAAACACCCAGCTAGCACCAAAATGGCAGTATCAAATTCGCACAAAACAATATTAACCCTAAAGGTAATTGGACTAAATGCCCCAATCAAAAGACTCAGACTGGCAAATTGGATAAAAAGACAAAACCCATCGGTGTGATGTATCCAGGAAACCCATCTCACATGCAAGGATACACAAAGGCTCAAAATAAAGAGATGCAGGAAGGTTTACGAAGCAAATGGAGAGCAAAAAAAAGCAGGAGTTGCAATTCTCATCTCTGGTAAATTAGACTTTAAAGCAAGAAAGATCATAAGAGACAAGGAGGGACATTACATAATGGTAAAAGGATCAATGCAACAAGAAGAGCTAACGATCCTAAATATATACGCACCCAATACAGGAGCCCCCAGATACATAAGGCAAGTTCTTAATAAATTACAAAGAGACTTAGACTCCCACACAATAATAGTGGGAGACTTTATTGTCTCCCCATTGTCAATATTAGACAGATCAACCAGACAGAAAATTAACAAGGATATCCAGGATTTGAACTCAGACCTGGACCAAGCAAACCTAATAGACATTTGCAGACGCTCCATCCCAAATCCACAGAATATACATTCTTCTCAGCACCACATCACTCATACTCTAAAATTGACCACATAATTGGAAGTAAATCACTCTCCAGCAAATGCAAAGGAACGGAAATCATAACAAAGAGTCTCTCAGACCACAGTGCAATCAAGTTAGAACTCAAAATTCAAAAACTAACCCAGAAGCACACAGCTTCATGGAAACTGAACAACTTGCCCTTGAATGTTGACAATGAAATGAAGACAGAAATAAAGATGTTCTTCAAAACCAATGAGAATGAAGACACAGCATACCAGAATCTCTGGGACACATTTAAAGCAGTCTCTAGAGGAAAATATATAGCAATAAGTGCCCACATGAGAAACAAAGAGAGATAAAAAATTGACAACCTATCGTCAAAACTGAAAGAGCTAGAGGAGAAAGATCAAAAAACCTCAAAGTCTAGCAGAAGACAAGAAATAGCTAATATCAGAGCAGAACTGAAGGAGATAGAGACACAAAAAACCCTTCAAAAAATCAATAAATCCAGGATCTGGTTTTTTGAAAAGATCCACAAAATAGACAGACCACTAGCCAGATTAATGAAAAAGAAAAGAGAGAATAACCAAATTGATGCAATAAAAAATGATAAAGGGGAAATCACCACAGATTCCACAGAAATTCAAACCATCATCAGAGATTATGACAAACAACTGTATGCACATAAACTAATAAACCTGGAAGAAATGGATAAATTCCTGGACACTTGCCTTCTGCCAAGCCTAAACCAGGAAGAAGCCGAAACCCTGAACAGACCATTAACAAGGTTTGAAGTTGAGGCAACAATTAAGAGCTTACCACCCAAAAAAAGCCCAGGTCCAGACGGGTTCAGAGCCTAATTCTACCAGACATACAAAGAAGAGCTGGTACCATTCCTTCTGAAACTATTCCAAACAATACAAAAAGAGGGAATTCTTCCCAAATCATTTTATGACACCAATATCATCCTGATCCCAAAACCGGGCAGAGACTCAACAGGAAAAGAAAACTTCAGGCCAATATCCATGATGAACATAGATGCAAAAATCTTCAATAAAATACTGACAAGCCGATAGCAACAGCACATCAAAAAGCTTATCTACCATGATTAAATAGGCTTCTACCCAGGGATGCAAGGCTGGCTCAACATACGCAAGTCTATAAACGTAATTCACCACATAAACAGAACCAAAGACAAAAACCACATGATTATCTCAACTGATGCAGAGAAGGCCTTTGACAAAATTCAACAGACCTTTATGCTAAAAACCCTCAATAAGCTAGGTATTGATGGAATGTATCTCAAAATAATAAAAGCTATTTATGACAAACCAACAGCCAATATCACACTGAATGGGCAAAAACTGGAAGCATTCCCCTTGAAATGTGGCACAAGACACGGATGTGCCCTCTCAATACTGCTAATAAATATAGTACTAGAAGTTCTAGCCAGAGCAATCAGGCAAGAAAAAGAAATAAAGGGCATTCAAATAGGAAAGGAGGAAGTCAAATTGTCTCTATTTGCAGACAACATGATTGTATATCTAAAAGACCCCATCATCTCAGCTCCAAATCTCCTGAAACTGATAAGCAAGTTCAGCAAAGTCTCAGGATACAAAATCAATGTGCAAAAATCACATGCATTCCTATACACCAATAACAGACTTAAACAGAGCCAAATCAAGAACAAACTTCCATTCACAATTGCCACAAAGAGAATAAAATACCTAGGAATACAACTAACAAAGAAAGTAAAGGACCTCTTCAATGAGAACTACAAGCCACTGCTCAACGAAATAAGATAGGACACAAACAGATGGAGAAACATTCCATGTTCATGGTTAGGAAGAATCAATATCGTGAAAATGGACATACTGCCAAAGGAATTTACAGACTCAATGCTATCCCCATCAAGCTAACAATGACCTTCTTGGCAGAACTGGAAAAAACCACCTTAAACTTCATATGAAACCAAAAGACAGCCCGCATAGCCAAGTCAATTCTAAGCAAAAAGAACAAAGCGGGAGGCATCACACTACCGGACTTCAAACTATACTACAGGTCTACAGTAATCAAAACAGCATGGTACTGGTACCAAAACAGAGATATAGACCAATGGATCAAAACAGAGGTCTCTGAGACAATGCAACATATCTACAACCATCTGATCTTTGACAAACCAGACAAAAACAAGCAATGGGGAAAGGATTCCCTGTTCAGTAAATGGTGTTGGGAAACCTGGCTAGCCATATGCAGAAAGCAGAAACTGGACCCCTTCCTGACACCTTACACTAAAATTAGCTCCAGATGGATTAAAGACTTAAACATAAGACCTAACACCATAAAAACCCTAGAAGAAAATCTAGGCAAAACCATTCAGGATGTGGGTGTAGGCAACGACTTCATGACCAAAACACCAAAAGCATTGACAACAAAAGCCAAAATAGACAAATGGGACCTAATCAAACTCCACAGCTCCTGCACAGCAAAAGAAACAGTCATTACAGTGAATCGGCAACCAAGAGCATGGGAAAAAATTTTTGCAGTTTATCCATCTGACGAAGGGCTGATATCCAGAATTTACAAAAAACTAAAACAGATTTACAAGAAAAAAACTAACAAGCCCATTCAAAAGTGGGCAAAGGATATGAACAGACACTTTACAAAAGAAGACATACATGAGGCCAACAAACATATGAAAAAATGCTCATCATCACTGGTCATCAGAGAAATGCAAATCAAAACAACATTGAGATACCATCTCACGCCAGTAAGAATGGCGAACATTAAAAAATCTGGACACAACAGATGCTGGAGAGGATGTGGAGAAATAGGAACACTTTTACACTGTTGGTGGGAGTGTAAATTAGTTCAACCATTGTGGAAGACAGTGTGGCGATTCCTCAAGGACATAGAAATAGAAATTCCATTTGACCCAGCAATCCCATTACTGGGTATATATCCAAAGGATTACAAATCGTTCTAATATAAGGACACATGCACACGAATATTCATTGCAGCACTGTTTACAGTAGCAAGACCTGGAACCAACCCAAATGGCCATCGACGATAGACTGGACAGGGAAAATGTGGCACGTATACACCGTGGAATATTATGCAGCCATCAAAAACGATGAGTTTGTGTCCTTTCTAGGGACATGGATGAATCTGGAAACCATCATTCTCAGCAATCTGACAGAAGAGCAGAAGATCAAACACACCATGTTCTCACTCATAGGTGGGTGTTGAACAATGAGAACACATGGATACGGGGAGGGGAGCACTACAGACTGGGGTCAGTTGGAGGTAAATAGAAGAGGGACGGTGGGGGATGGGGAGCTGGGGAGAAATAGCAAGGGGAGAAATGCCAGATGTAGGTGATGGGGAGGAAGGCAGCAAATCACACTGCCACATGTGTACCTATGCAACAATTTTTCAGGTTCTTCACATGTACCCTAAAACCTAAAATGCAATAAAATAAATAAACGGGAAAAAAATAAATGCTATCAATAAATTTAAAAAAGCAGAAACGTGTCTCTAAACACAGATGCAACTTCGTAGCATTAACCAACACATAGCAGAGCAGTTTAAAATATACGTTTCTCCTGAGTTTTAGACGAAGTCTTACTGCTAACTCTTATATGCCTGTATATCGCTGGAAAAATCCGTTTCCAGATTCTCCAAAGAAATGGTTTCTGAACTGCTACATACACATATCAGCTTAAATCTGTAAGTTGAATGTACACCTTGACAACAATTCTGCTATATAGGTCCGTATTTGTTTTAGAGCCAGATATTTCCCATTACAGCATAAGCTTGAATTCACCGTGGAATGTCCAAACGCAGCTTTTAGAAGAAACGTGCTACCAACTTACTGAATCTAAACATAGATGGAACTTCCAAAGGTGAACCAACACTCAGCAGAGCAGTTTGAAATATACGTTTGTCCTGTGTTTTAGAAGCAGTCTTACTGCAAACTCTTATATGCCTGTATATGGCTGGAAATATTCGTTCCTAGATTCTCCAAAGAAAGGGTTTCTCAATTGCTACATACACATATCAGCTTAACTCTGTAATTTCAATGTACACCTTGACAACCATCTGCTATATACCTCCGTTTTTGTTTTTTAGCCAGGTATTTCTCATTACAGCATATACTCCCATTCACTCTGGAATATGCAAACGCAGCTTTTAGAAGAAATGTGTTTCCAACTCGCTGAATCTAAGCATAGATGCAACTTCCTAAGGTGAACCAACACACAGCAGAGCAGTTTGAAATATACGTTTCTCCTGTGTTTTCCACGCAGTTATACTGCTAATTCTTATATGCCTGCATATGCCTGGAAATATCCGTTTCTATATTCTCCAAAAAAGGATTTCTGAATTGCTACATACACACATCAGTTTAACTCTGTAAGTTGAATGTACACAATGACAACCATTGTGTTAGATAGCTTTGTTTTTCTTTTAGAGCAAGATATTTCTCATTATGCCGTATACTCCCATTCACTCTGAAATATCCAAACCCAGCTTTTAGAAGAAACGTTTCTCCAACTCGTTTAATCTAAACACAGATGCAACTTCCTACGGTGAAACAACACACAGCACAGCAGTTCGAAATAAACGTTTCTCCTGTGTTTTAGACGGAGTCTTACTGCTAACTCTTATATGCCTGTATATGGCTGGAAATGCCCGCTTCTAGATTATCCAAAGAAAGGGGTTATGAACTACTACATACAAACATCAGTTTAACTATGTAATTTGAATGTACACCATTGAAACCATTCTGCTACATAGCTCCGTTTTTGCTTTAGAGTCAGATATTTCTCATTACAACGTATACTCCAATTCACTCTGGAATATCGAAATGCAGCTTTTAGAAGAAACGTGTTTGCAACTCGTGGAATTGAAACATAGATACAACATACTAAGGTGAACTAACGCAAAGCACAGCAGTTTGAAATACACGTTTTTCCTGAGTTTTAGAGGAAAACTTACTGCTAATTCTTATATGCCTGTGTATGACTGGAAATATCCGTTTCTAGATTCTCCAAAGAAAGGGGATCTGAACTGCTAGATACACATATCGGTATAAATCTGTAAGTAGAATGTTCACCTTGACAACCATTCTGCTAGATATCTCCGTTTCTGTTTTGGAGCCAGATATTTCTCATTAAACCCTATGCTCCCATTCACTCTAGAATATCCAAACGCAGCATTTAAAAGAAGCGTGCTTCCAACTCGCTGAATCTAAATATAGATGCAACTTCCTAAAGTGAACCAACACACAGCAGAGCAGTTTGAAATATATGTTTCTCCTGTGTTTTAGAGGCAGTCTAACTGCCAATTCTTATATGCCTGTATATGACTGGAAATATCCCTTTCTAGATTCTCCAAAAAAGTGTTTTGAATTGCTATACACACGTCAGTTTAACTCTGTAAGTTGAATGTACAGCTTGACAACCATTCTGCTAGATAGCTGCGTTTCTGTTTTAGAGCGAGATATTTCTCATTACAGCCTATCCTCCCATTCACTCTGGAATATCCAAACGCAGCTTTTAGAAGAAACGTGTTTCTAACTCGCTGAATCTAAACATAGATGCAACTTCCAAAGGTGAACGAACACAAAGCAGAGCAGTTTGAAATATACGATTCTCCTGCGTTTTATACCCAGTCTTACTGCTAATTCTTATATGCCTGTATATGCCTGGAAATATCTGTTTCCAGATTCTGCAAAGAAAGGATTTCTGAACTGCTGCACACACATATCAGTTTAGGTCTGTAACATCATTTTACAGCTTGACAACCATTCTGCTAGATAGCTCCGTTTTTGTTTTAGAGCAAGACATTTCTCATTACAGCCTACCCTCCGATTCACTCTGGATATCCAAACGTAGCTTTTAGAAGAAACGTGTTTCTAACTCGCTGAATCTAAACATAGAGGCAACTTCCTAAGGTGAATGAACACAAAGAAGAGCAGTTTGAAATAGACATTTCTTCTGTGTTATAAATGCGGTCTTACTGCTAATACTTATATCTGTATATGGCTGGAAATATATGTTTCTAGATTCTCCAAAGAAAGGATTTCTGAACTGCTGGGAACACACATAAGTTTAACTCTGTAAGTTGATTTTACAGCTTGACAACCATTCTGCTAGATAGTTCCGTTTTTGTTTTAGAGCAAGACATTTCTCATTACGTCCTATCCTAACATTCACTCTGGAATAACCAAACGCAGCTTTTAGAAGAGACGTGTTTCTAACTCGCTGAATCTAAACATAGATGCAACTTCCTAAAATGAACGAACACAAAGCAGGGAAGTTTGACATAGAAGTTTCTCCAGTGTTTTAAACGCAGTCTTACTGCTAATTCTTATATGCGTGCATATAGCTGGAAATATCTGTTTCTAGCTTCTGCAAAGAAAGGATTTCTGAACTGCTGAAAACACACATAAGTTTAGCTCTGTAAGTTGATTGTGGAGCTTGACAACCATTGTGCTAGATAGCTCCGTTTTTGTTTTAGAGCAACATATTTTTCATAACGTCCTATCCTCCGATTCGCTCTGGAATATCCAAACGCAGCTTTTAGAAGAAATGTGTTTCTAACTCGCTGAATCTAAACATAGGTGGAACTTCCTAAAGTGAATGGACACAAAGCAGAGAAGTTTGAAATATAAGTTTCTCTGGTGTTTTAAACGCAGTCTTACTGCTAATTCATATATGCGTGCATATAGCTGGAAATATCTGTTCCTAGATTCTGCAAAGAAAGGATTTCTGAACTGCTGCAAAAACACATTAGTTTAACTCTGTAAGTTGATTGTACAGCTTGACAACCATTCTGCTAGATAGCTCCGTTTTTGTTTTAGAGCATGATATTTCTCATTACACCCTATCCTCCCATACACTCTGGAATATCCAAACCCCGCTTGTAGAAGAAACGTGTTTCTAACTCGCTGAATTTAACAATACATGCAACTTCCTAAGGAGAAAGAACACAAAGCAGAGCAGTTTGAAATATAACTTTTTCCTGTGTTTTAAACGACGTCTTACTGCTATTTCTTATATGCCCGTATATGGCTGAAATATCTGTTTCTCGATTCTACTAAGAAAGGATTTCTGAACTGCTGCACACACACATCAGTTTAACTCTGTAAGTTGGTTGTACAACTTTAAAATCATTCTGATGATAGCTCGGTTTTTGTTTTAGAGCAAGATATTTGTCATTACACCATATCCTCCCATTGACTCTGGAATATCCAAATGCAGCTTTTAGAAGAAACGTGTTTCTTTCTTTTTTTTTTTTTAATTTCACTGTAAATTTTTTTTTCCCATTTATTTATTTTATTGTATTTTAGGTTTTGGGGTACATGTGAAGAACATGCAAAATTGTTGCATAGGAACACACATGGCAGTGTGATTTTCTGCCTTCCTCCCCATCACCTACATCTGGCATTTCTCCCCCTGCTATCCCCCCCCAGCTCCCCACCCCCCACCGTCCCTCCCCTATGTCCCCCCAACTGACCCCAGTGTGTAGTGCTCCCCTCCCTTTGTCCATGTGCTGTCGTCGTTCAACACCCGCCTATGAGTGAGAACATGCGGTGTTTGATCTTCTGCTCCTCTGTCAGTTAGCTGAGAATGATGGTTTCCAGGTTCATCCATGTCCCCACAAAGGACCCAAACTCATCGTTTTTGATGGCTGCATAATATTCCATGCTGGAGAGGATGTGGAGAACTAGGAACACTTTTACACTGTTGGTGGGAGTGTAAATTAGTTCAACCATTGTGGAAGACAGTGTGGCGATTCCTCAAGGACATAGAAATAGAAATTCCATTTGACCCAGCAATCCCATTACTGGGTATATATCCAAAGGATTACAAATCGTTCTACTATAAGGACACGTGTACACGAATGTTCATTGCAGCACTGTTTACAATAGCAAGGACCTGGAACCAACCCAAATGCCCATCGACGATAGACTGGATAAAGAAACGTGTTTCTAAAGAGCTGAATCTAAATATAGATGCAACTTCTTAAGGTGAAAAGACACAAAGCAGAGCACTTTGAAATATACGTTTCTCCTGTGTTTTAAATGCAGTCTTACTGCTAATTCTTATATGCCCGTATATGGCTTGAAATATCTATTTCTAGATTCTGCAAAGAAAGGATATCTGAACTGCTGAAAACACACATCAGTTTAACTCCATAAGTTGATTGTAGAGTTGACAAACATTCTCCTAGATAGCTCCGATTTTGTTTTAGAGCAACAAATATCTCATTACGGCCTATCCTCCCATTCACACTGGGAAATCGAAACGAAGCTTTTAGAAGAAACGTGTTTCTAACTCACTGAATCTAAACATAGATGCAACTTCATAAGGTAAACGAACACAAAGCCGGGCAGTTTGAAATATACGTTTCTCCAGTGTTTAAAACGCAGTCTTACTGCTAATTCTTATATGCGTGTAATATGGATGGAAATATCTGTTTCTAGGATCTCCAAAGAAAAGGTTCCTGAACTGCTGCATACACACATCAGTTGAACTCTGTAATTTGATTGTATATCTTGACCACCATTCTGCTAAATAGCTCCGTTTTTGTTTTAAAACAAGACATTTCTCATTACAACTTATGCTCCAATTCACTCTGGAATATTCAAACGCAGCTTTTAGAAGAAACGAGTTTCAAACTCACTGAATCTCAACATAGATGTAACTTCCTAAGGTGAACGAACACAAAGCAGAGCAGTTTGAAATATATATTTCTCCTGTGCATTAAACACAGTCTTACTGCTAATTGTTGTACGGCTATATATGGCTGGAAATATCTGTTTCTAGATTTTCCAAAGAAAGGGTTTCTGAACTACTGAAAACACACATCAGTTTAACTCTGTAAGTTGATTGTGCAGCTTGACAATCATTCTGCTAGATATATCCATTTTTGTTTTAGAGCAAGATATTTCTCTTTACCTCCTATCCTCCCATTCACTCTGCAATATCCAAACGCAGCTTTTAGAAGAATCGTGTTTCTAACTTGCTGAATCTAAACATAGATGCAACTTCCTAAGGTGAACGAACACAAAGCAGAGCAGTTTGAAACATACGTTTCTCCTGCGTTTTAAACGGAGTCTTACTGCTAATTCTTATATGCCTGTAAATGGCTGGAAATATCTGTTTCTAGATTCTGCAAAGAAAGGATTTCTGAACTGCTGCACACACACATCAGCTTAACTCTGTAACGTGATTGTACAGCTTGACAACCATTCTGCTAGATAGCTCCGTTTTTGTTTTAGAGAAAGATATTTCTCAATACGGCCTATCCTCCCATTCACTCTTTAATATCCAAAGGCAGCTTTTAGAAGAAACGTGTTTCTAACTCGCTGACTCTAAACATAGATGCAACTTCCTAAGGTGAATGAACACAAAGCAGAACAGTTTGACATATACGTTTCTCCTGCGTTTTAAACGCAGTCTTACTGTTAATGCTTATATGCGTGTATACGGCTGGAAATATCTGTTTCTAGATTCTCCAAAGAAAGGATTTCTGAACTGCTGCACACACACATCAGTTTAATTCTGTAAGTTGATTGTGCAATTTGACAACCATTCTGCTAGATAGCTCCGTTTTTGTTTTAGAACAAGATATTTCTCAGTGTAGAGTATCCTGCCATTTACTCTGGAATATCCAAACGCAGCTTTAAGAGGAAACGTGTTTCTAACTCGCTGAATCTAAACATAGAGGCAAATTCCTAAGGTGAACGAAAACAAAGCAGAGCAGCTTGAAATATACGTTTCTCCTGTGTTTTAAACGCAGTCTTACTGCTAATTCTTATATGCCTGTATACAGCTGGAAATATCTGTTTCTAGATTCTGCAGAGAAAGGATTTCTGAACTGCTGCACACACACATCATTTTAGCTCTGTAACTTGATTGTACAGGTTGACAACCATTTTGCTGGATAGCTCGGTTTTTGTTTTAAAGCAAGATATTTCTCATTACAACCTATCCTCAAATTCACTTTGGATTATCCAAATGCAGCTTTTAGAAGAAACGTGTTTCTAACTCGCTGAATCTCAACATAGATGCAACTTCCTAAGGTGAACAAACACAAAGCAGAGCAGTTTGAAATATATGTTTCTCCTGTGTTTTAGAGGCAGTATCCTTCTAATTCTTATATGCCTGTATATGGCTAGAAATATCCGTTTCTATATTCTCCAAGAAAGTGTTTCTGAACAGCTACATACACACATAATTTTATGTCTGCATGTTGAATGTTCACCTTGACAACCAGTCTGCTATTTAGCTCCGTTTTTCTTTCAGAGCTAGATATTTCTCATTATAGAATATAGCTCCATTCCCTCTGGAATATCCAAACACTGCTTTTAGAAGAAAAGTGTTTCAAACAACCTGAATCTAAATGCAGATGCAACTTCCTAAGGTGATCCAAAACAAAGCAGAGCAGTTTGAAATATACGTGCCTCCTGTGTTTTAGTTTCAGGCTTGCTGCTAATTCTTATAATCCTCTATGTCGCTGGAAATATCCGTTTCTAGGTTTTCCAAAGAAAGGGTTCCTGAACTACTGCTTTGAAACATCAGTTTAATTCTGAAAGCTGAATGTAAAACTTCACAACCATTCTGCTAAATAACTCCGTTTTTGATTTAGAACCAGATATTTATCATTACAGCATATACTCCCATTTACTCTGGAATATACAAACACAGCTTTTAGAAGAAATGTCTTTCCAATTCGCTGAATCTAAACATAGATGCATCTTCCTAATGTGAAGGAGAAAACAGTAGAGCAGTTTGAAATATACGTTTCTGCTTTGTTTTAGAGGCAGTCTTAATGCTACTTGTTAAAAGCCTGCATATTGCTGGAAATATC
>NW_016108272.1:87090-92069 GCF_001604975.1 Cebus imitator
TACACACATCAGTTTAACTTTGTAAGTTGAATGTGCTCCTTGACAGACATTCTGCTGGATAGCTCCATTTTTATTTTAGAGCCAGATGTTTCTCATTACAGCATACACTCCCATTCACTCTGGAATATCCATATGCAGCTTTTAGAAGAACCGTGTTTCTAAGTCGCTGAATCTAAACGTGGATGCAATTTCCTAAAGTGAACCAATACACAGCAGAGCAGTTTGAAATGTATATTTCTCCTGTGTTTTGAACGCAGTCATAATGCTAATTCTTATATGCCATTATATGGCCGGAAATATCCGTTTCTAGGTTCTGCATAGAGAGGGTTTCTGAACTGCTACATACACACGTCAGTTTAACTCTGTAAGTTGAAAGTACATCTTGACAACCGTTCTGCTAGATAGCTCCGTTTTTGTTCTAGAGCCAGATATATCTCATTATAACACATAGCCCCATTTCCTCTGGAATATCCAAACCCTGCTTTTAGAAGAAACGTGTTTCTAACTCGCTGAATCTAAACATAGATGCAACTTCCTAACGTGAACGAACACACAGCAGAGCACTTTGCAATAAACGTTTCTCCTGTGTTTTAGACGCATTCTTACTCATAATTCTTTTATGTCTGTATATAGCTGGAAATATGCATTCCTAGACTCTCCAAAGAAAGGTTTTCTGAACTGCTACACACACACATCAGTTTATCTCTGTACGTTGAATGTGCACCTTGAAAACCATTCTGCTAGATAGCTCCGTTTTTGTTTTTGAGCCAGATATTTCTCATTACAGCATACAC
Source organism: Cebus imitator (assembly GCF_001604975.1). Taxonomy (NCBI): domain Eukaryota; kingdom Metazoa; phylum Chordata; class Mammalia; order Primates; family Cebidae; genus Cebus; species Cebus imitator. Next base: position 87,885 of record NW_016108272.1, read on the forward strand.
TCCCATTCACTCTGAAATATCCAAACACAGCTTTTAGAAAAATGTGTTTCCAACTCGCAGAATGAACATAGATGCACCTTCTTAATGTCAGCCAAAACACAGCAGAGCAGTTTGAAATATATGTTTCTCTTGTGTTTTAGAGGCACTCTTCCTGCTAATTTTTTTTTCCCATTTATTTATTTTATTTCATTTTAGGTTTTGGGGTACATGTGAAGAACATGCAAGATTGTTTCATAGGTACACACGTGGCAGTGTGATTTGCTGCCTTCCTCCCCATCACCTACATCTGGCATTTCTCCCCTTTCTATCTCTGCCCAGCTCCCCACCCTCCAACGTCCCTCCCCTATTTCCCCCCAACTGACCCCAGTGTGTATTGCTCCCCCCTGTGTCCATGTGTTGTCATTGTTCAACACCCACACCGTGTTTGATCTTCTCCTCTTCTGTCAGTTTGCTGAGAATGATGGTTTTCAGGTTCCTCCATGTCCCTGCAAAGGACACAAACTCATCTTTTATGATGGTTGCATAATATTCCATGGTGTATATGTGCCACATTTTCCCTGTCCAGTCTATCGTCGATGAGCATTTGGGTTGGTTGCAGGCCTTTGCTATTGTAAACAACGCTGCAATGAACATTCGTGTGCATGTGTCCTTATAGTAGAACGATTTATAACCCTTTGGATATATACCCAGTAATGGGATTGCTGAGTCAAATGTAATTTCTATTCCTAGGTCCTTGAGGAATTGCCACACTGTCTTCCACAATGGTTGAACTAATTTACGCTCCCACCAACAGTGTAAAAGTGTTCCTATTTCTCCACATCCTCTCCAGCATCTGTTGTCTCCAGATATTTTAATGATCGCCATTCTAACTGGCATGAGATGGTATCTCAATGTTGTTTTGATATGCATTTCTCTGATGACTAGTGATCATGAGCATTTTTTCTATATGTTTGTTGGCCTCATGTATGTCTTCCTTTGTATAGTATCTGTTCATATCCTTTGCCCACTTTTGAATGGGCTTGTTAGTTTTTTTCTTGTAAATCTGTTTTAGTTCTTTGTAAATTCTGGATATCAGCCCTTTGTCAGATGGGTAAACTGCAAAAATTTTTTCCCATTCTGTTGGTTGCCGATTCACTCTAATGACTGTTTCTTTTGCTGTGCAGAAGCTGTGGAGTTTGATTAGGTCCCATTTGTCTATTTTGGCTTTTGTTGTCAATGCTTTTGGCGTTTCGGTCATGAAGTCCTTGCCTACACCTATGTCCTGAATGGTTTTGCCTAGATTTTCTTCTAGGGTTTTTATGGTGTTAGGTCTTATGTTTAAGTCTTTAATCCATCTGGAGTTAATTTTAGTGTAAGGTGTCAGGAAGGGGTCCAGTTTCTGCTTTCTGCACATGGCTAGCCAGCTTTCCCAACACCATTTATTGAACAGGGAATCCTTTCCCCATTGCTTGTTTTTGTCTGGTTTGTCAAAGATCAGATGGTTGTAGATATGTTGCGTTGCCTCAGAGACCTCTGTTCTGTTCCATTGGTCTATATCTCTGTTTTGGTACCAGTACCATGCTGTTTTGATTACTGTAGCCTTGTAATATAGTTTGAAGTCCGGTAGTGTGATGCCTCCCGCTTTGTTCTTTTTGCTTAGAATTGACTTGGCTATGAGGGCTCTCTTTTGGTTCCATATGAAGTTTAATGTGCTTTTTTTCCAGTTCCGTGAAGAAGGTCATTGGTAGCTTGATGGGGATAACATTGAATCTGTAAATTAGTTTGGACACTATGGCCATTTTCACGATATTGATTCTTCCTAACCATGAACGTGGAATGTTTCTCCATTTATTTGTGTCCTCTCTTATTTCGTCGAGCAGTGGCTTGTAGTACTCCTTGAAGAGGTCTTTTACGTTCCTTGTTAGTTGTATTCCTAGGTATTTTTCTCTCTTTGTGGCAATTGTGAATGGAAGTTTGTTCTTGATTTAGCTCTCTTTAAGTCTGTTTTTGGTGTATAGGAATGCATGTGATTTTTGCACGTTGATTTTGTATCCTCAGACTTTGCTGAAGTTGTTTATCAGTTTCAGGAGATTTGGGGCTGAGACGATGGGATCTTCGAGATATACAATCATGTCATCTGCAAATAGAGACAATGTGACTTCCTCCTTTCCCATATGAATACCCTTTATTTCTTTTTTTTTTTTTTTCTGATTACTCTGGCTAGAAATTCTAGTGCTATATTGAACAGCAGTGGTGAGAGAGGGCGTCCATCTCTAGTGCCACATTTCAAGGGGAATGCTTCCAATTTTTTTGCGCATTCAGTATGATATTGGCCGTTGGTTTGTCTTAAATAGCTTTTAATTTTTGGAGATACGTTCCATCAATACCTAGCTTATTGAGTGTTTTTAGCATAAAGGGCTGTTGAATTTTGCCAAAGGCCTTCTCTACATCAATTGAGATAATCATGTGGTTTTTGTCTTTGGTTCTGTTTATGTGGTGAATTACGTTTATAGGCTTGTATATATTGAACCAGCCTTGCATCCCCGGGATGAAGCCTACTTGATCATGGTGGATAAGCTTTTTCATGTTCTGTTGCAATCGGCTTGTCAGTATTTTATTGAAGATTTTTGCATCTATGATCATCATGGATATTGGCAGGAAAATGTTGAGTCTCTGCCGGGTTTTGGAATCAGTATGATGTTGGTCTCATAGATTGATTTGGGAAGAATTCCCTCTTTTTGTATTGTTTGGAACAGTTTCAGAAGAAATGGTACCAGCTCCTCTTTGTATGTCTGGTAGAATTCGGCTGTGAACCTGTCTCAACCTGGGCTTTTTTTGGGTGGTAAGCTCTTAATTGCTGCCTCAACTTCAGACGTTGTTATGTGTCTGTTATGGTTTTTGGCTTCTTGTTTGTTTAGTCTTGGGAGGAGGTAAGTGTCCAGGAATTTATCCATTTCTTCCAGGTTTACTATTTTATGTGCATAGTGTTGTTTGTCATAATCTCTGACGATGGTTTTACTTTCTGTGGAATCTGTGGTGATATCCCCTTTATCGTTCTTTATTGCATCAATTTGGTTATTCTGTCTTTTCTTTTTTATTAATCTGGCTAGTACTCTGTCTATTTTGTTATCTTTTCAAAAAACCAGCTCCTGGATTTATTGATTTTTTGAAGGGTTTTTTGTGTCTCTATCTCCTTCAGTTCTGCTCTGATCTTAGCTATTTCTTGTCTTCTGCCAGACTTGAGTTTTTTTTATCTTGGTCCTCTATCTCTTTCAGTTTTGACGATAGTGTCAATTTTTTATCTCTCCTTGCTTCTCATGTGGGCACTTATTGCTATATATTTTCCTCTAGAGACTGCTTAAAGTGTGTCCCAGATATTCTGCTTTGTTGTTTCTTCATTCTCGATGGTTAGAAGAACATCTTTATTTCTGTCTTCATTTCATTGTTTATCCAGTCAACATTCAAGAGCAAGTTGTTCAGTTTCCATGAAGCTGTGAGGTTCTGAGTTAGTATTTCAATTCTGAGTTCTAACTTGATTGCACTGTGGTCTGAGAGACTGTTTCTTATGATTTCCTTTCTTTTGCATTCGCTTAGGAGTGATTTACTCCCAATTATGTGGTCAATTTTAGAGTAGCTGTGATGTGCTGCTAAGAAGAATGTATATTCTGTGGATTTAAGGTGGAGAGTTCTGTAAATGTCTATTAGGTTTGCTTGGTCCAGGTCTGAGTTCAAGTCCTGGATATCCTTGTTAATTTTCTGTCTGGTTGATGTGTCTAATATTGACAGTGGGGTGTTAAAGTCTCCCGCTATAATTTTGTGGGTGTCTAAGTCTCTTTGTAAGTGATTAAGAACTTGCCTTATGAATCTGGGTGCTCCTGTATTGGGTGTGTATGTATTTATGATCATTAGCTCTTCTTCTTGCATTGATCGTTTTACCATTATGTAATGTCCTTCATTGTCTCTTTTGATCTCTGTTGCTTTAAAGTCTAATTTATCAGAGACGAGAACTGCGAGTCCTGCTTTTTTTTTGCTCTCCATTTCCTTGGTAAACCTTCCTCCATCCCTTTATTTTGAGCCTTTGTGTATCCTTGCATGTGAGATGGGTTTCCTGGATACAGCACATCGATGGGTTTTGGCTTTTTATCCAATTTGCCAGTCTGTGTCTTTTGATTGGGGCATTTAGTCCATTTACATTTAGGGTTAATA
>NW_016108272.1:93013-102157 GCF_001604975.1 Cebus imitator
TCTCGGTAGCATTTTGTCAAATCTTTTTTCTAGGTTCTTAGTTTCTTTGCATTGGGTTAGAACATGTTCTTTTAGTTCACAGAAATTTCTTACTACCCACCTTCTGAAGTCTGATTCTGTCATTTCACCACACTCATTCTCCATCCAACCTTGTTCCCTTGCTGGTGAGGAGTTGTGATCCCTTGTAGGAGGAGAGGTGTTCTGGTTTCAGGTGTCTTCATCCTTTTTGCGCTGGTTTCTTCCCATCTTTACGGATTTATCCACCTGTCGACTTTGTAGTTGCTGGCTTTCATATTGGGTCTCTGAGTGGACATTCCGTTTGTTGATGATGAGGTTATGTCTCTTTCTTGGCTTTCCTTCTGGCAGTCTGGCCCCTCTGCTGTAGGTCTGTTGAGGTCCACTAGAGGCCCTGCTTGCCTGGGGATCACCTGCAGCAGCTGCTGAACAGTAAGGGGTGTTACCAGTTTTCTTCTTCTGCTATCTTCGTCCCAGAAGGATACCTGCCAAATGTCAATCTGATCTCTCCTTTTCTAGGTGGCTCTTTGGATATACAGGGGTCAGAGAGCTGCTTGTGGAGATGGTCTCTTCTTTATAGGAGGTCAAATGCTGAGCTGTGAGCTCCGTTGTTCATTCAGAGCTGCTGTGAAGGTATGTTTAGGTCTGCTCCAGCAGAACTCATAAACCACTTTTTGTTCCCCGGTGCTCTGTCCCAGGGATTTAGGGCTTTATGAGTTTCCTTATGCTGCTACCTTCTTTTTCTTTTTTCCTTCAGAGCTGCCCTGCCCAGCAAGGAGGCAGCCTTGTCACTGTCTGCCTGTAGAGGCTTTGCTGAGCTGCTGTGGGCTCCGCCTAGCTACTAAGTGAACTTCCCTGCAGTCCTGTTTATATGGGTGTAGTTAGAACTGCCTCGGCAATGGTGGCCCACGTCCGTTAAGGCAGAGCCTCTCTGCAGTGACGGCTTGCCCTGAGAATGGCAGGCTGCCTCAGCAATGGCGGGTTGCCTTGGCAATGGTGGGCTACCTCAGCATTGGCTGACTACCTCTCTAGTGGTGGGCTGCCTCGGTCATGGTGGACACCCCTCCCCCACAGAGGTGGACCATCCCGTGTTCATCTGCACTTGCTGTGAAACTCTCAATCCAGAGAATTTCTGATTGCTGTTCTTTTGTTTGGGTGGGGGTGGTACCAGCCAAGCCTGATCGCCTCTCTCCCTGCCTCACAGATTTTTTTTTTTTTTAGGTTGGTGTTACAGTCACCTGTTGAAGAGGCGCCAGGGCGGGTCTGTGTGTTTTCCTCGCCACACGTCCTGCACTGGCTTAAACATCAACAGTGAGATTCGTGATGCTTTTTTTGCCCTGAAACCTACTCTCCTGGTTCCCTGCTCAGTCCCCTTTTAAAAGAGAAGAATGGGCGACTTGCAGTGACTCCACTCGCCATCCCAAAGGGTCCCTGTGCTGGTGTATTTTGTATGGAGAACCACTGCTCCGGGGCGCCGGCAAAGAAGCCACGCGGGACAAAGCAGTGGCATGGGCCGGCACAGCCAAGTTGGCCGAAACAGCCACACTGGTGACACATGGAGCTCCTACGCCTGGGTATTTCCTAGTTTGTGGGCAACAAAAATGCGGTGTCCACTCACCTTCTGTGCTTTCACTGAGAGCTGCAATCCTGAGCTGTTCCAAAACGGCCATTTGAATCGATCACTACTAGTTCTTATATGCCTGTATATGGCTGGAAATATCCGTTTCTGGATTCTCCAAAGGAAGGGTTTCTAAACTGCTATATACACACATCAGTTTAACTCTGTAAGTTGACTGCACACCTTGACAACCATTCTGCTGGATAACTCCGTTTTTCTTTTAGCGCCAGATATTTCTCATTACAGTCTATCCTCCCATTCACTCTGGAATATCCAAACGCAGCTTTCAGTAGAAACGTTTCGAACTCACTGAATCTGAATATAGATACAACGTACTAAGATGAACCAACAAACAGCAGAGCAGTTTGAAATGTAAGTTTCTCCTGTGTTTTAGATGCAGCCTGACTGCTAATTCTTATATGGATGTATACGACGAAATATTGTTTTCTAGATTCTCCAACTAAAGGGTTTCTGAACTGCTGCATATGCACATCAGTTTAAGTCTGCAAGTTGAATGCAAACCTTGATATCCATTCTGTTACATAGCTCCGTTTTTGTTTTAGAGCCAGATGTTTCTCATTGCAGCATGTACTCCCATTACCTCTGGAATATCCAAACGCTGCATTTAGAAGAAGCCTGTTTCTAACTCGCTGAATCTAAACATAGATGCAACTTCGGAAGATGATCGTACACACAGCAGAGCAGTTTGAAATAGATATTTCTCCTGTGTTTTAGACACAGTCTTACTGCTAATTCTTATATGCCTCTATATGACTGGAAATATCCGTTTCTAGATTCTCCAAAGGAAAGTTTTCTAAACTACTACATACACACATGAGTTTAACTCTGTAAGTTGAATGTCAACCTTGAAAACCATTCTAGTACATAGCTCTGTGTTTGCTTTAGAGCCAGGTATTTCTGATTACATAATATTCTCCCAATGACTCTGGAATATCCAAACGCAGATTTAGGATACACATGTTTCTAACTCCCTTAATCTAAACAAAGATACAACTTCCTAAGGTGAACAAAAACACAGCAGAGCAGTTTAAAATATACGTTTCTGCTGTGATTTAGATGCAGTCTTACAGCTAATTCTTATATGCATGAATAAGACTGGAATTATCCGATTCTATATTCTCCAAAGAAAGGGTTTCTGAACTGCTACCTACACACATCAGTTTATCTCTGTCAGTTGATTTTACACCTTAACAACCATTCTGCTAAATAACTTCATTTTTGTTTTCGAGTCAGATATTTCTCATTACAGCCTACGCTTCCATTCACTCTGGAATACCCAAACGCAGCTTTTAGAAGAATCATGTTTGTAACTCGCTGAATCTAAATACAGATGCAACTTCGTAAACTGAAAAAACTCACAGCAGAGAAGTATGAAAGATACGTGTCTCCTTTGTTTTAGACGGAGTTTTACTGGTAATTCTTATATGCCTGTATATCGCTGAAAATATCCTTTTCTAGATTCTCCAAAGAAAGAGTTACTTAATGTCTGCATACACACGAATGTATAAGCCTGTAAGTTCATTGCACATCTTGACAGCTATTCTGTTAGATAGCTTTGTTTCTGTTTTAGAGCCAGACATATCTGACGATATCCTTTACTCCCATTCACTCTGGAATATCCCATCGCAGCTTTTAGAAGAAATCTCTTTATAACCTGCTAAATCTAAATATAGGTGAAACTTCCTAAGTTAAACGAACACACAGCAGAGCATTTTGAAATATATGTTTCTCCTGTGTTTTAGGGACATTCTTACTGCTAATTCTCATATGCCCTTTACGGCTGTAAATATCTGTTTATGGATTTTCCAAAGAAAGTGTTTCTGAAGTCCTGCATTCACACATCAGATTAACTCTGTATGTTGATTGTACACCTTGACAACCATTCTGCTAGACAGCTTAATTTCTGTTTTAGAGCCGCATATTTCTCATTACAGCCTATACTCCCATTCAGTCTGGAATATCCAAAGGCAGATTTTGAAGAAACGTATATCTAATTCGCTGAATCAAAACACAGATGCAACTTCTGAAGGTGAATGAACACACAGCAGAGCACTCTGAAAGATACGTTTCCCCTGTGTTTTGGACACAGTCTTACTGCTAATTCTTATATGCCGGTATACGGCTGGAAACATCTGTTTCCAGATACTTCAAAGAAAGAGTTTCTGAACTGCTGCATACACACATCAGTTTAACTTTGTAATATGAATGTACACCTTGAAAAGCATTCTGCTAGAGATCTCCGTTTTTGTTCAGAGCCAGATATTTCTCATTACAGGCTATATTCCCATTTCCTCTGGAATATCCAATCGCAGCTTTTAGAAGAAACGTGTTTCTAACTCGCTGAATGTAAACAAAAATGCAACTTCCTAAAGTGAACAAACACACAGCACAGCCGTTTGAAAGATACGTTTCTCCTGAATGTTAGACGCAGACTTACCGCTAATTCTCATAAGCCTGTAAATCAGTGGAAATATCTGTGTCTAGATTCTGAAAAGAAAGTGTTTTTCAGCTGATGTATGCAAATATCAGTTTAACTCTGTAAGTTGATAGTACACCTTGACAATCATTACGCTGCATAGCTCCGTTTTTTTATACAGCCAGATATTTCTCTTTACAGCCTATACTCCCATTCACTCTGGAATACCCAAACGCAGATTTTGGAAGATACATGTTTTTAACTCTGAATTTAAACAAAGATGCAACGTCGTAAAATGAAGGAACACACAGCAGAGCAGTTTGAAACACACGTTGCTCCTGTGCTTTGGATGCAGCCTTACTGCGAATGTTTTTGTGCGCTCCATGGCTGGAAATATCTGTTTCTAGATTCTGTATGGAAAGGGTTTCTGAACCTCTGCATAGACATATCAGTTTAACTCTGTAAGCTGTATGTAAACCTTGACAATCATAAAGCTATATAGCTCTGTTATTGTTTTAGAGCCAAATATTTCTCATTACAGCCTATACTCCCATTCACTCTGGAATCTCCAAATGCAGCTTTCAGAAGAAATGTGTTTCTAACTCTCTGAATCTAAACATACATGCAACTTACTAAGGTTAACGAAGACACAGCAGAGTATTTTGAAACATACGTTTCCCCTATCTTTTAGATGCAGTCTTACTGCTAATTTCTATATGCCTGTATATGGCTGGAAATATCTATTTCTAGACTCTCCAGGGAAAGCGTTTCTGAACAGCTGCATAAACACATCAGTTTAACTGTGTAAGTTGATTTTATACCTTGACAACCTTTCTGCTAGGTAGCTTAGTTTTTTTTTTAGACCCAGATAATTGTCATTAAGGCTATGCTCGCATTAACTCTGGAAGATCTAAACGCAGATTTTCGAAGAAGCGTGTTCTCTAACTCACTGAATCTAAACATAGATACAACTTCCTCAGGTGAACGAACACACAGCAGGACAGTTAGAAAGATACATTTCTCCGGTGTTTTGGACGCAGCCTTACTGCTAATTCTTATATGCCCTATATGGCTGCAAGTATCTGTTTCTAGATTCTCTAAAGAAAGGGTATCTGAACTGCTGCATACACACATCAGTTTAACTCTGGAAGTTGAATATACACCTTGATAACCATTCTGCTAGATACCTTCTTTTTGGTTTTAGAGCCAGATATTTCTCATTGCAGCCTATCCTCCCATTCACACTGGAATATCCAAACACAGATTATAGATGAAATGTGTTTCTAACTCGCTGAATATAAAGATAGATGCAACTTCCTAAGGTGAACGAAACACAGCAGAGCCATTTGAAAGATACGTTACTCCTGTGTTATAGATGCATTCTTATTGCTAATTCTTATATGCCCTTTAGGTCTGGATATATCTGTTTCTACATTCTCTAAAGAAGGCGTTTCTGAGCTGTTGCAAGCACATCAGTTTTACCCTGTAATTTGAATGAACACCTTGACAACCATTCTGATATATAGCTCCGTTTTTGTTTTAGAACCAGATATTTCCCATCACACCATATACTCCAATTCACACTGGAATATCGAAACGCAGCTTTTACAAGAAACGTGTTTCTAACTCGCCGAATCCAAGAACAGATGCAACTTCCTCAGAGGAACGAACACACAGCAGAGCAGTTTGAATGAGACGTTCCTCCTGTGTTTTAGACGCAGTCTTACTGCTAATTTTTATATGTCTTTATAAGGCTGGAAATATCTGTTTGCAGATTCTTCAAAGAAAGAATTTTCTGAACTGCTGCATACACACATCAGTTTAACTCTGTAAGCTGAATGTAAACCTTTACAACCATTCTGCTTCATAGATTCATTTTTGTTTTAGAGCCAGATATTAAACATTACAACCTATACTCCCACTCACATGGGAATATCAAAACCCAGCTTTTGAAAGAAACGTGTTTCTAACTCGCTGAATCTAAACATAGATGAAAATTCCTAAGGTGAACGACCTCAATGCACAGCAGTTTGAAAGACACATTTCTCCTGTGTTTTAGAAGCAGTCTTACCGCTAATTTTATGACTGTAAATGTCGGGAAATATCTGTTTCTAGATTCTGGAAAGAAAGTGTTTCTGAACTGCTGCATACACACATCAGTTTACCTCTGTAAGGTGACTGTAAACTTGAAAACGATTCTGCTAGATAGCTCCGTTTTTGTTTTAGAGGCAGATATTTCTCATTACAGCCTGCACTCCTATTCACTCTGGAATATAAAAATGAAACTTATAGAAGAAACATGTTTCTAAGTCGCTTAATGTAAAAATAGGTGTAACTTCCTAAGATGAACGAACACACAGCAGAAGAGTTTGAAAGATACGTTTCTCCTGAGTTTTAGATTTAGTCTTACTGCTAATTCTTATATGCCTGTATATGGCTGGAAATATCTGTTTCTAAATTCCATAAAGAAAGGTTTTCTGAACTGCTGCATACACACATCTGCTTAGCTATGTCAGTTGAATATACACCTTTACAAGCATTCTGCTAGATAGCTCCGTTTTTGTTTAGATCCAGATATTTCCCATTACAGCCTATACTCCCATTTACACGGGAATATCCAAATCCAGCCTTTAGAAGAAACGTGTTTCTAACTCGCTGAATCTAAACATATTTGAAACATCCTTAGGTGAACGAACAGAGCAGAGTAGTTTGAAAGATACTTTTCCCCTGTGTTTTAGACGTAGTCTCACTGTTAATTCTTATATGCCTGTATATGGCTGGAAATATCTGATTCTGGATTCTCCAAAGAAAGGGCCTTTGAACTGCTGCATAAACACATCACCTAACTGTGTAAGTTGATTGTATTTCTTGACAACCATTCTGCCAGATAGGTCCATTTTTGTTTTAGAGCCAGATATTTCTCATTACAGCCTGTACTCAATTCACTCTGAAATACTCAAACGCAGATTTTAGAAGAAACATGTTTCTAACTCGCTGAATCTAAACATAGATGCAATTTCCTAAGGTGAATGAACACACTGCAGAGCAGTTGAAAGATACGTTTCTCCTGTGTTTTTGCCACAGCATTTCTGCTAATTCATATGTGCCCTTTATGGCTGGAAATATCTGTTTCTATGTTATGTAAAGAAAGGTTTCTGAACAGCTGCATACACACATCAGTTTAACTCTCTAAGTTTAATGTACACCTTGACATCCATTCTGCTGGATAGGTCCGTTTTTGTTTTACAACCTGATATTTCTCATCACAGGCTTTACTCCCATTCTCTCTTTAATATCCAAACGCATCTTTTAGAAGAAACGTGCTTCTAACTCGCTGAATCTAATCATACATGAAAGTTCCAAAGGTGTACGAACTCACACAGAGCAGTTTGAATGATAAGTTTCTCCCGTGTTTTTGACGCAGTCTTACTAGGAACTCTTATATACCTATAATGGCTGGAAATATCTGTTTCTAGGTTGTCTGAAGACATTATTTCTGAATACCTTTGTAAGTTGAATGTACAACTTGACAACCATTCTGCTATATAGCTTCGTTTTTGTTTTAGAGCCAGATGTTTCATATTATGGCCTATATTCCCATACACTCTGGAAAATGCAAACGCAGTTTTTAGAGGAAAAGTGGTTCTACCCCGCTGAATCTAAACATAGATGCAACATCGAAAGGTGAACGAGCACACAGCAGAGCAGTTTGAAACATACATTTCTCCTGTGTTTTAGACGCAGTGTTACTGCTAACTCTTATATGCCTGTATATGGATGGAAATATTTCTTTCTAGATTCTCCAAAGAAAGGGTTTGTGAGCTGCTGCATACACCCATAAGCTTAACTCTGTAAGTGGAATGAACACCTTGACAACCATTCTGCTAGATAGACCCGTTTTTCTTTTATAGCCAGAAATTTCCCATTATAGCCTATACTCCCATTCACTCTGGAATATCCAAAGTATAGTTTTAGAAGAAACGTGTTTCTAACTCACTGAATATAAACATAGCTGCAACTTCCAAAGATGAACGAACACACTGCAGAGCAGTTTGAAACATATGTTTCTCCTGTGTTTTAGATGAAGTCCTACTAGTAATTCTTATATGCCTGTATATGGCTGGAAATATCTGATTCTACATTATGTAAAGCAAGGGTTTCTGAACTGCTGCATACACACATCAGTTGAACTCTCTAAGTTGAATATACATCTTCGCATCCATTCTGCTACATAGCTCCTTTTCTTTTTAGAGCCAGATATTTCCCATTACAGCCTATATTCCCATATACACTGGAATATCCAACTACATTTTTCATAACAAACGTGTTTCTAATTCGCTAAATCTAAATATAGATGCAACTTCCTAAGGTGACCGAACACATAGAACAGCTGTTTGAAACATACGTTTCTCCTGTTTTATAGATGCAGCCTTACTGCTAATTCTTATATGCCTGAGTATGCCTGGAAATTCTGTAAAGAAAGCGTTTCAGAACTGCTGCTTACACATCAGTTTAACTGTGTCAGTTGAATGGGCAACTTGAAAACCATTCTGCTGTGTAGCTCCGTTTTTGTTTTAGAGCCAGATATTTCTCATTACCGCCTATGCCTCCCATTCTCTCTGGAATATCCAAGCAAACCTTCTAGAAGAAACATGTTGATAACTCGGTGAATCTAAACATAGATGCAACTTCCTAAGGTGACCGAACACACAGCAGAGCAGTTTCAAATATACGTTTCTCCTCTGTTTTAGACGCAGTCTTACTGAGAATTCTCATATGCCTTTTATGGCTGGAAACATCTGTTTCTAGATTGTCTATATAAAGGATTTATGAACTGCTGAATACACACATCAGTTTAACTCTGTAAGCTGAATGTACACCATGACAACGATTCTGCTAGTTAACTTCGTTCTTGTTTTAGAACCAGATATTTCTCATTACAGCCTATAATCCCACTCACTCTTAAATATCCAAATGCAGCTTTTAGAAGAAACGTGTTTCTTTCTAGCTGAATCTAATATTGATTCAACTTCCTAAGGTGAACAAGCACACAGCACAGCAGTTTGAAAGATAC
>NW_016108272.1:102737-106307 GCF_001604975.1 Cebus imitator
ATGTGTTTCTAACTAGCTGAATCGAAACATAGATGCAACTTCCTAAGGTGAATGACCACACAGCAATGCAGTTTGAAATATACGTTTCTCCTGTGTTTTAGATGCAGTTTTCCTGCTCATTCGTATATGCCTGTATATGGCTTTAAATATCTGTTTCTAGACTTTCCAAAGAAAGGGATTGTGAACTGCTGTATACACACATCAGTTTAACTGTGAAAGGTGAATGTATATCTTAAGAACCATTCTACTGGATAGCTCTGTTTTTGTTTTTGAGCCAGATATTTCTCTTTACAGACTACAGTCCCATTCACTCTGGAATACCCATACGCGGGTTTCAGAAGAAACGTGTTTCTAACTCGCTGAATCTAAACAGAGATGCAACTTCCTAAAGTGAACAAACCCACAGCAGAACAGTTTGAAAGATACTTTTCTCCTGTGTTTTTGATGCAGTCTTACTGTTAATTTTTAAATGGCTGCATATGGCTCGAAATATATGTTTATAGATTCCATAAAGAAAGGTTTTCTGAACTACTGCATACATACATCAGTTTAACTATGTCAGTTGAATGTACACCTTTACAACCATTCTGCTAGACAGCTCCGTTTTTGTTCTAGAACCAGATATTTCCCATTGTAGCCTATACGAACATTGACTCTGGAATATCCAATCCCAACTTTTAGAAGAAACGTGTTTCTAACTCGCTGCATGTACACATAGATGCAACTACCTAAGGTGAACAAACGCACAGGAGAGCAGCTTGAAATGTACGTTTCTTCTGTGTTTTAGATGCAGTCCTACAGGTATTTCTTATATGCCTGCATTTGGCCAGACATGTCTGGTTTTAGATTCTCCCCAGAAAGGGTTTCTGAACTGGTGCATACACACAGAAATTTACTTCTGTACGTTGAATGCTGACATTGAAAAGCATTCTGTTAGATAGCTTCGTTTTCCTTTTAGAGCCAGATATTTCTCATTACACCCTATACTCCCATTTATTATGGAACATCCATATGCTGCTCTGAGAAGAAAGATGTTTCTAACTTGCTGAATGTAAACATAGATGCAACTCCCTAAGGGGAACATACACACAGCAAGGCAGTTTGCAAGGTAAGATTCTTCTGTGTTTTAGATGCAGTCTTACTGCTGTTTCTCATATGTCTGCATTTGGCCTCAAATCTCTGTTCTTAGATTGTCTCCAGAAAAGGTTTCCGAACTGCTGAATACACAAAGCAGTTTAACTTTGTAAGTTGAATGCACACATTGAAAACCATTCTGTTAGATAGCTCCGTTTTCCTTTTAGTGCCAGATATTCTTCATTAAAGCATATACTACCATTCACTCTGGTATATCCCAATGCTGGCCCTATAAGAAAGGTGTTTCTAACTTGCTGCATCTAAACATACAAGCAGCTACCTAAGGTGAATAAACACACAGCAGAGCAGTTTGAAAGTTGCATTTCTTCTGTGTTGTAGATGCAGTCTTACTGCTATTGCTTATAAACCTGGCTTTGGCTGGAAATGTCTGTTTTGAGATTCTTCCCAGAAAGGGTTTCAGAACTGCTGCATACACACATCAGTTTAACACTTTAAGTTGAATGCACATCTTGACCACGATTCTCTTAGATAGCTCCGTATTTGTTTCTGAGCCCGATATTTCTCATTACAGCATATACTCCCATTCACTCTTTAATATCCAAACGATGCTCCTAAAATAAAGGCCTTTCTAACTCGCTGAAACTGAACATAGATGCAACATCCTCAGGTGAACGAACACACAGCAGGGCAGTTTGAAACATATGTTTCTTCTGAATTTTAAACGAATTCTTACTGCTATTACTTATAGGCCTGTCTTCGGTTGGAAATGTCTGTTTTTAGATTGTCCCCAGAAGGGTTTCTGAGCTGCTGCGTACACACAGCAGTTTCACTCTGTAACTTGCATGCACACATTGAAAACCATTGGGTTAGATAGCTCCGTTTTCCTTTTGGAGCCAGATATTTCTCATTACAGCATACACTCGCATTCACTCTGGAATATCCAAACGCTACTCCTAGAATAAATGTGGTTCTATCTCGCTGAATCTAAAGATAGATGCAACTCCATAAGTTGAATGAACACACAGTGGAGCAATTTAAAAGTTTCGTTTCTCCTGCGTTTTAGACAAATTCTTACTGGTATTTCTTACATGCCTGCATTTGGCTGTATAGGTCTCTTTTTAATCCCAAGAAAGGGTTTCTGAACTGCTGCATACACACAGCAGTTTAACTCTGTAAGCTGAATGCACACATTTAAAACCATCCTGTTACATACATCCTTTTCCTTTTAGAGCCAGATATTTCTCATTACAGCCTTTACTCCCATTCACTCTGGAATATCGAAACGCTGCTCCTGGAAGAAATGTGTTTCTAACTCGCTGAGTGTAAACAATAATGCAATTTCCTAAGGTGAACGAACACACAGCAGAGTAGTTTGAAAGATACATTTCTCCTGTGTTTTAGATGCAGTCTTTCTGCTAATTCTTATATGCGTGTATATAGCTGGGAATATCTGTTTCTAGATTATGTAAAGAAAGGGTTACTGAACTGCTGCATACACACATCAGTTTAACTCTCTAAGTTGAATATACACCTTGACAATCATTCTGCTGGATAGTTCCGTTTTTGTTTTAGAGACAGATATTTCTCATTATAACCTACTTTCCCATTCACTCTGGAACATCCAAAAGTAGCTTTTAGAAGAAATGTGTTTCTAACTCTCTGAATCTAAACATAGATGCAACTTCCTAAGGACAACGAACACAGAGCAGAGCAAATTGAAACATACGTTTCTCCAGTATTTTAGACGCAGTCGTACTGCTAATTCTTATATTCCTGTATATGGCTTCAAATATCTGTAGGTGATTATGTAAAGAAAGTGTTTCTGAACTGCAGCATACACACATCAGCATAACACTCTAACTTCAATGTACACCTTGACAACAATTTTGCTAGATAACTCCGTTTTTCTTTTCAAGGCAGATATTTCTCATTGCAGCATATACACACATTAACTCTGGGATATCCAAATGTTGATTTTAGAAAAAACGTGTTTCTAACTGCTGAATCGAAACATAGATTCACTTCCTAAGGTGAACGACCACGCAGCAGAGCAGTTTGAAAGATACATTTCTCCTGCTTTTTAGAAGCCTGTATATGGCTGGAAATATCCATTTCTAGATTCTCAAAAGAAAGGGTTTCTGAACTGCTACATACACACATCAGTAAAACTCTGTAAATTGAATGTACACCTTGACAACCATTCAGCTAGATAGCTCCGTTTTTGTTATAGAGCCAGATATTTCCCATTACAGACTATACTTCCATTCACTCTGGAATATCCAAATGCAGCTCTTAGAAGAAACGTGTTTCTAACTAGCTGAATGTAAACATAGATGCAACTTACTAAGGTGAACCAAAACACAACAGAGCAGTTTAAATGTACGTTACTCCTGTGTTTTAGATGCAGTCTTACTGCTAATTCTTATATACCCGTATGTGGCTGTAATTAGCCCGTTCCAGATTCTCCAAAGAAGG
>NW_016108272.1:108317-128074 GCF_001604975.1 Cebus imitator
GAGCAGAAGATCAAACACCACATGTTCTCACTCATAGGTGGGTGTTGAACAATGAGAACACATGGACACAGGGAGGGGAGCACTACACAATGGGGTCAGTTGGGGGGAAATGGGGGAGCTACTCGGGGAGGTGAGGAGCTGGGGAGAGATAACAAGGGGAGAAATGCCAGATGTAGGTGATGGGGAGGAAGGCAGCACATCACACTGCCACGTGTGTACCTATGCAACAATTTTTCATGTTCTTCACATGTACCCCAAAACATAAAATACAATAAAATAAATAAATGAGAAAAAAAAGAAGAAACGTGTTTCCAACTCGCTGAATCTAAACATAGATTTATCTTCCAAAGGTGAACCAACTCACAGCAAAGCAGTTTGAAATATAGGTTTCTCCTGTGTTTTAGAGGCAGTCTTACTTCCCTTATATGCCTCTATATGGCTGGAAATATGTGTTTCGAGATTCTCCAAAGAAAGGGCTTCAGAACTGCTGCACACACGCACATGTTTAACTCTGCAGGTTGATTGTACACTTGACAACCATTCTGGTTGATAGGTCCGTTTTTGTTTTAGAGCCAGGTATTTCTCAGTACAGGCTATACTACCATTCACTCTGGAATATCCAAAGGCAGCTTTTAGAAGAAACGTGTTTCTAACTCACTGAATCTGAACATAGATGCAACTTCCTAAGGTGAGTGAACACAAAGCAGAGCAGTGTGAAATATACGTTTCTCCTGTGTTTTAAACGCAGTCTTATGGCTAATTCTTATATGCCCATATATGGCTAGAAATATCTGTTTCTAGATTCTCCAAAGAAAGGATTTCTGAACTGCTGCACACACATGAGTTTAGCTCTGTAGGTTCATTTTACAGCTTCGCAACCATTCTGCTAGACAGCTCCATTTTTGTTTTAGAGCAAGATATTTCTCATTACAGCCTATCCTCCCCTTCATTCTGGAATATCAAAACGCAGCTTTTAGAAGAAACATGTTTCTAACTCGCTGAATCTTAACATAAATGCAAGTTCATAATGTGAACGAAGACAAAGCAGAGCAGTTTGAAATGTACGTTTCTCCTGAGTTTTAAATGAAATTCTACTGCTAATTATTATATGCCTGTATTTGGCTGGAAACATCTGTTCCTAGATTCTCCAAAAAAAGGATTTCTGAAATGTTGCACACACACATCAGTTTAGCTCTGTAAGATGATTGTACAACTTGACAACAATTATGCTAGATAGTTCCGTTTTTTGTTTTAGAGCAAGATATTTCTCATTACAGGCTATGCTCCCCTTTACTCTAGAATATGCAAGCACACCTTTAAGAAGAAATGTGTTTCTATCTCGCTTAATCTATTCATAGGTGCAAGTTCCTAAGGTGAACGAACGCAAAGCAGAGCAGTTTGAAATATACGTTTCTCCTGTGTTTTACACGCAGTCTTACTGATAATTTTTACATTCCGGTATATGGATGGAAATATCTGTTTCTAGATTCTCCAAAGAAAGGATTTCTGAACTGCTACACACACACATCAGTTTAACTTTGTAAGTTGTTTTCACAGCTTGACAACCATTCTGCTAGATAGCTCCATTTTTGTGTTAGAGGAAGATATTTCTCATTACAACCTATACTCCCATTCACTCTGAAATATACAAACGCAGCTTTTAGAAGAAACTTATTTCTAACACGCTGAATCTAAACATAGATGTACCTTCATAAAGTGAACGAGCACAAAGCAGAGTAGTTTGAAATATATGTTTCTCCTGTGTTTTAAACGCAGTCTTACTGCTAATTTTTATATGCCATTATATGGCTGGAAATATCTGTTTCTAGATTCTCCAAAGAAATGATTTCTGAACTGCTGCACACACACCTCAGTTTAACTCTGTACGTTAATTGCACAGCTGGACAATCATTCTGCTATATAGCTCCGTTTTTATTTTAGAGCAAGATATTTCTCATTACAGCCTATAGTCCCATTCACTCTGGAATATGGAAACGCAGCTTTTTGAAGAAAGGTGTTTGTAACTCGCTGAATCTAAACATACATAAAACTTCCTAAGGTGAATGAAGACAAAGCAGAGCAGTTTGAAATATACATTTCTCCTGTATTTTAAACGCAGTCTTACTGCTAATTCCTATACACCTGGATATTGCTGGAAATGTCTGTTTTTAGATTCTTCAAAGAAAGGACTTCTCAATTGCTGCACACTCACATCAGTTGAACTCTGTAAGTTGATTGTACAGCTTGACAACCATTCTGCTAGATAGCTCCGTTTTTGTTTTAGAGCAAGATATTTCTCATTATAGCCTATCCTCCCATTCACTCTGGAATATCCAAAAGCAGCTTTTAGAAGAAATGCGTTTGTAACTCGCTGAATCTAAACATATATGCAACTTTGTAAGGTGAACGAACACAAAGCAGAGCAGTTTGAAATATCCGTTTCTCCTGTGTTTTAGATGCAGTCTTACTGGTAATAATTACATGCCTGTATATGTCTGGAAATATCAGTTTCTAGATTCGCCAAAGAAAGTGTTTCTGACATGCGACATACACACATCTGTTTAAGTGTGTAAGTTGAATGTAAGCCTTGAGAATCATACTGCTAGATAGCTCCATTTTTAATTTGCAGCCAGATATATCTCATTACAGCATATACTCCCATTCACTCTGGAGTATTCAAACACCGCTTTTAGAAGAAACGTGTTTCCATCTCGCTGAATCTAAACATAGATGGAACTTCCTAAGGTGAACCAAAACATAGCAGAGCAGTTTGAAATATAGATTTCTCCTGTGTTTAAGACGCAGTCTTACTGCCAATCTTATATGACTGTATATGGCTGGAAATATCCCTTTGTAGATTCTCCAAGAAAGGGTACCTGAACTGCTACGTACTCACATCAGTTCAACTCTGTAAGTTGAATGTACAACTTGACAAACATTCTGCTAGATAGTTCCGTTTTTGTTTTAGAGCTAGATGTGTCTCATTGCAGCCTAAACTCCCATTCACTCTGGAATACCGAAATGTAGCGTTTAGAAGAAACGTGCTTCTAACTCACTGAATCTAAACACAGATGCAACTTCCTAAGGTGAACGAACACAAAGCAGAGCAGTTTGAAATATACGTTTCTCCTGTGTTTTAAACGCAGTCTTGCTGCTAATTCTTTTTTTTCCCATTTATTTATTTTGTTGCATTTTAGGTTTTGGGGTATATGTGAAGAACATGCAAAATTGTTGCATAGGTACACATGTGGCAGTGTGATTTGCTGCTTCCTCCCCGTCACCTACATCTGGCATTTCTCCCTCTGCTATCTCTCCCCAGCTTCCCACCCCCCACCGTCCCTCCCCTATTTCCCCCCACCTGACCCCAGTGTGTAGTGCTCCCCTCCCTGTGTCCATGTGGTCTCATTGTTGAACACCCGCCTGTGAGTGAGAACATGTGGTGTTTGATCTTCTGCTCTTCTGTCAGTTTGCTGAGAAGGATGGATTCCAGGTTCATCCATGTCCCTACAAAGGACCCAAACTCTTCGTTTTTGATGGCTGCATAATATTCCATGGTGTATATGTGCCACATTTTCCCTATCGAGTCTGTCGTCGGTTGGCATTTGGATTGGTTCCAGGTCTTTGCTATTGTAAACAGTGCTGCAATGAACATTCGTGTGCATGTCCTTATAGTGGAACGATTTGTAATCCTTTGGATATATACCCAGTAATGGGATTGCTGGATCAAATGGAATGTCTATTTCTAGGTCCTTGAGGAATCGCCACACTGTCTTCCACAATGGTTGAACTAATTTACACTCCCACCAACAGTGTAAAAGTGTTCCTATCTCTCCACATCCTCTCCAGAATCTGTTGTCTCCAGATATTTTAATGATCGCCATTCTAACTGGTGTGAGATGGTATCTTAATGTTGTTTTGATTTGCATTTCTCTGATGACCAGTGATGATGAGCATTTTTTCNTTTCTCTGATGACCAGTGATGATGAGCATTTTTTCATATGTTTGTTGGCCTCACGTATGTCTTCTTTTGTAAAGTGTCTGTTCATATCCTTTGCCCACTTTTGAATGGGCTTGTTAGTTTTTTTCTTGTAAATCTGTTTTAGTTCTTTGTAAATTTTGGATATCAGCCCTTTGTCAGATGGGTAAACTGCAAAAAATTTTTCCCGTTCTGTTGGTTGCCGATTCACTCTAATGATTGTTTTTTTTGCTGTGCAGAAGCTGTGGAGTTTGATTAGGTCCCATTTGTCTATTTTAGCTTTTGTTGTCAATGCTTTTGGTGTTTTGATCATGAAGTCCTTGCCTACACCTATGTCCTGAATGGTTTTGCCTTCATTTTCTTCTACGGTTTTTATGGCGTTAGGTGTTACGTTTAAGTCTTTAATCCATCTGGAGTTAATTTTAGTGTAAGGTGTCAGGAAGGGGTCCAGTTTCTGCTTTCTGCACATGGCTAGACAGCTTTCCCAACACCATTTGTTGAACAGGGAATCCTTTCCCCATTGCTTGTTTCTGTCTGGTTTGTCAGAGATCAGATGTTTGTAGATATGTTGTGTTCCCTCAGAGACCTCTGTTCTTTTCCCTTGGTCTATATCTCTGCTTTGGTACCAGTACCATGCTGTTTTGAATACTGTAGCCTTGTAGTATAGTTTGAAGTCCGGTAGTGTGATGCCTCCGGCTTTGTTCTTTTTGCTTAGAATTGACATGGCTATGCAGGCAGTCTTTTGGTTCCATATGAAGTTTAAGTTGGTTTTTTCCAGTTCTGCAAAGAAGGTCATTTATAGCTTGATGAGGATAGCATTGAATCTGTAAATTGCTTTGGGCAGTATGGCCATTTTCACGATATTGATTCTTCTTAACCATGAACATGGAATGTTTCTCCATCTTTTTGTTTCCTCTCTTATTTCGTTGGGCAGTGGCTTGTAGTTTTCCTTGAAGAGGTCCTTTATGTTCCTTGTTAGTTGTTATCCTAGGTATTTTATTCTCTTTGTGGCAATTGAGAACGGAAGATTGTTCTTGATTTGGCTCTCTTTAGTCTTGTATTGGTATATAGGAATGCATGTGATTTTTGCACATTGATTTTGTATCCTGAGACTTTGCTGAACTTGCTTATCAGTTTCAGGAGGCTTGAGGCTGAGAAGATGGGGTCTTCCAGATATACAATCATGTCATCTGTAAATAGAGACAATTTGACTTCCTCTTTTCATATTTGAATGCCCTTTCTTTCTTTTTCTTGCCTGATTGCTCTGGCTAGAACTTCTAATACTGTATTGAATAGCAGTGGTGAGAGACGGCATCCATGTCTGGTGCCGCATTTCAAGGGGAATGCTTCCAGTTTTTGCCCATTCAATGTGATATTGCCTGTTGGTTTGTCATAAATAGCTGTTAATATTTTGAGAAACATTCAATAAATGCTTAGCTTATTGAGGGTTTTTAGCTTAAAGGGCTGTTGAATTTTGTCAAAGGCCTTCTCTTCATCAATTGAGATAATTATGTGGTTTTTGTCTTTGATTCTGTTTATGTGGTGAATTACGTTTATAGACTTGCATATGTTGAACCAGGCTTGCATCCCCAGGATGAAGCCTACTTGATCATGTTGGATAAGCTTTTTGATGTGCTGTTGCAATCGGCTTGTCAGTATTTTATTGAAGATTTTTGCATCTATGTTCATCATGGATATTGGCCTGAAGTTTTCTTTTCTTGTTGAGTCTCTGCTGGGTTTTGGAATCTGGATGATGTTGGTATCATAAAATGATTTGGGAAGAATTCCCTCTTTTTGTATTGTTTAGAATAGTTTCAGAAGGAATGGTACCAGCTCCTCTTTGTATGTCAGCTAGAATTCTGCTGTGAACCCGTCTGGACATGGGCTTTTTTTGGCGGTAAGCTCTTAATTGCTGCCTCAACTTCAGACCTTGTTATGGGTCTGTTCAGGGTTTCGTCTTCTTCCTGGTTTGGGCTTGGGAGGAGGTAAGTGTCCAGGAATTTATCCATTCCTTCCAGGTTTATTGGTTTATGTACATAGAATTATTTGTAATAATCTCTGATGATGGTGTGAATTTCTGTGGAATCTGTGGTGATATCCCCTTTATCGTTTTTTATTGTATCAATCTGGTTATTCTCTCTTTTCTTTTTTATTAATCTGGCTAATTGTCTGTCTATTTTGTTGATCTTTTCAAAAAACCAGCTCCTGGATTTATTGATTTTTTGAAGGGTTTTTTGTGTCTCTATCTCCTTCAGTTCTGCTCTGATCTTAGCTATTTCTTGTCTTCTCCTAGACTTTGAGGTTTTTTGATCTTGCTCCTCTAGCTCTTTCAGTTTTGACGATAGGGTGTCAATTTTTGATACTCCTTGATTCTCGTGTGGGGACCTACTGCTAAGTATTTTCCTCTAGAGACTGCTTTAAATGTGTCCCAGAGATTCTGGTATGTTGTGTCTTCATTCTTGTTGCTTTTGAAGAACATCTTTATTTCTGTCTTCATTTCATTGCTTATCCAGTCAACATTCAAGAGCAAGTTGTTCAGTTTCCATGAGGCTGTGGGGTTCTGGGTTAGTTTTTGTATTCTGAGTTCTAACTTGATTGCACTGTGGTCTCAGAGACGGTTTGTTACGATTTCCATTCTTTTGCATTTGCTGAGGAGTGATTTACTCCCAATTATGTGGTCAATTTTAGAGTTGGTGTGATGTGGTGCCGAGAAGAATGTATATTCTGTGGATTTGGGGTGGAGACTTCTGCAAATATCTATTAGGTTTGCTTGGTCCAGTTCTGAGTTCACGTCCTGGATATCCTTGTTAATATTCTGTCTGGTTGATCTGTCTAATATTGACAATGGGGTGCTAACGTCTCCCACTATTATTGTGTGGGAGTCTAAGTCTCTTTGTAAGTCATTAAGAACTTGCCTTATGTATCTCGGTGTTCCTGTATTTAGTGTGTATATATTAAGTTCGTTAGCTCTTCTTGTTGCATTGATCCTTTTACCATTATGTAATGTCCCTCCTTGTCTCTTATGATCTTTCTTGCTTTAAAGTCTAATTTATCAGAGATGAGAACTACAACTCCTGCTTTTGTTTTGTTCTCTATTTGCTTCGTATATCTTCCTCCATCCCTTCATTTTGAGCCTCTGGGTATCCTTGCATGTGAGATGGGTTTCCCGGATACAGCACACCGATGGGTTTTGGCTTTTTATCCAGTTTGTCAGTCTGTGTCTTTTGATTGGGGCATTTAGTCCATTTACGTTTAGGGTTAATATTTTTATGTGCGAATTTGATACCGCTATTTTGGTGCTAGCTCGGTGTTTTGCCCTTTAGTTGAGCTGGTACTTGTTGTTCCTTTATATGTGTAGAGCCTCTTTCAGGAGCTCTTGTAGAGGTTGCCTTGTGGTGACGAAATCTCTGAGTACTTGCATGTTCCCAAAGGATTTTATTTTTCCTTCACTTATGAAGTTTAGTTTGCCTGCATTGGAGATTCTGGGTTGAAAGTTCTTTTCTTTAAGGATGTTGAATATTGGCCCCTAATCTAGAAGGAAATTGTTTCTAACTCGCTGAATATAAACATAGATGCAACTTCCTAAGGTGAACGAACACAAAGCAGAGCAGTTTGAAATATACATTTCTCATGTGTTTTAAACGCAGTCTTACTGCTAATTCTTATATCCTTGTATATAGCTGGAAATATCTGATTCTTGATTCTCCAAAGAAAGGGTTACTGAACTGCTGCACACACACGTCAGTTGAACTCTGTAAGTTGATTGTAAAGCTTGAGAACCGTTCTGCTATATAGCTTCGTTTTTTATTTTAGAGCAAGATATTTCTCAATCTAAACATAGATGATGATTTCTGAATCTAAACATAGATGCAACTTCCTAAGGCGAGCGAACACAAGGCAGAGCAGTTGGAGATATACATTTCACCTGTTTTGTAAACGCAGTCTTACAGTTAATTCTTGTATGCCTGTATACGGCTGGAAATATCTGTTTCTAGATACTCCAAAGAAAGGATTTCTGAACTGCTGCACACACACATCAGTTTAACTCTGTAAGTTGATTGTACAGCTTGACAACCATTCTGCTAGATAGCTCCATTTTTGTTTGAGAGTAAGATATTTCTCATTACAGCCTGCCTTCCCCTTCACTCTGGAATATCCAAACGCAGTTTTCGAAGAAACGTGTTTCTAAGTCGCTGAATCTTAACATAAACGCAACTTCCTTAGGTGAACTAACACACAGCAGAGCATTTTAAAAGATATGGTTCTTCTGTGATTTAGATGCATTCTTACTGCTGATTTTTATATGCCTGTATATAGCTGGAAATATCTGATTATAGATTTTGCGAAGACAGGTTTTCTGAACTGTTGCATACACATCAGTTTAGCTCTGTAAGGTGAATGTACAACTTGACAACCATTCTGCTAGATAGCTTCGTTTTTGTTTTACAGCCAGATTTTTTTTATTACACCCGATACACCCATTCACTCTGGAATACCCAAAAGCAACTTTTAGAAGAACCGTATTTCTATCTCGCTGAATGGAAACAGAGATGTAACTTCCTAAGGTGAAAGAAAACACAGCAGACGAGTTTGAAAGATACGTTTTTCCTATGCTTTATATGTAGTCTTACTGCTAATTCTTATATGGTTTTAAATGGCTGGAAATATCGGTTTCTAGATTCTCCAAAGACAGGGTTTGTGAACTGCAGCATACACACATCAGTTTATCTATGTATGTTGATTTTACACCTTAAAAACAATTCTGCTAGACAACTCCATTTTTGTTTTAGAGCCAGATATTTCTCATTACATCCTACTCTCCCATTCACTCTGGAATATCCAAACGCAGCTTTTAGAAGAATCGTGTTTGTAACTCACGGAATCTAAATATAAATGCAACTTCCTTCAGTGAACAATCGCACAACAAAGAAGTCTGAAAGATACTTTTCTCCTGTGTTTTAGACGCAGTCTTACTGCTAATTCGTATATGCCTGTATATGGCTGGTAATATACATTTCTAGATTCACCAAAGAAAGTGTTTTCGAACTGCTACATACACACATCTGTTTAACTCTGTAAGTTGAATGTACGCCTTGACAACCATTCTGCTAGATAGCTCCATTTCTGTTTTAGAGCCTGATATTTCTCATTACAGCCTATTCTCCCGTTCATTCTGGAGTATCCAAATGCAACTTTTAGAAGAAACGTGTTTCTAACTCGCTGAATATAAACATAGATGCAACTTCCTTAAGGTGAACGAACACAAAGCACAGGATTTTAAAACATGAGTTTCTCCTGTTTTTTAAACGCAGTTTTGCTGCTAATTATTATATCCCTGTATATGGCTGGAAAAATCTGCTTCTAGATTCTCAAAACAAAGCATTTCTGAACTGCTGCACACACACATAAGTTTAGCTCTGTAAGCTGATTGTGCAGCTTGACAACCATTCTGCTAGATAGCTGCGTTTTTGTTTTAGAGCAAAATATTTCTCAATACAGCCTATATTCACATTCACTCTGGAATATCCAAACGCAGCTTTTAGAAGAAAGGTGTTTCTAACTCGCTAATCTAAATATAGATGCAACTTCCTAAGTTGAACGAACACAAAGCAGAGCAGTTTGAAATATACGTCTTCCCTGTTTTTAAAACGCAGTCTTACTACTAATTCTCATATGCCTGTAATATGGCTGGAAATATCTGTTTCTAGGGTCTCCAAAGAAAGGGTCCCTGAACTGCTGCACATACACATCAGTTGAACTCTGTAAGTTGATTGTACAGCTTGACAACCATTCTGCTAGATAGCTCCGTTTTGGTTTTAGAGCTAGATATTTCTCATTACAGCCTACAGTCTCATTCACTCTGGAATATCCAAACGCAGGTTTTAGAAGAAAGTGTTTCTAACTCGCTGAAACTAAACATAGATGCAACTTCCTAAGTTGAGCAAACACAAAGCAGAGCAGTTTGAAATATACGTTTCTCCTGTGTTTTCAGCGCAGTCTTACTGCTAATTCTTATATGCCTGTATATGGCTGAAAATATCTGTTTCTAGATTCTCCAAAGACAAAATATGTGAACTGTTGCAAAGACACATCAGTTTAACTCTGTAAGTTGATTGTACACTTTGATAACCATTCTGCTAGGTAGCTGCGTTTTTGTTTTATAACAAGGTATGTCTCACTACAGCCTATCCTCCCATTCACACTGGAATATCCAAACGCAGCTTTTAGAAGAAACGTGTTTCTAACTCAATGAATCTAAACACAGATGCAACTTCCTAAGATGAATGAACACAAAGCAGAGCAGTTTGAAATAAACGATTCTCTTGTATTTTAAACGCAGTGTTACTGCTAATTTTATATGTCTGTATATGGATGGAAATATCTGTTTCTAGATTCTGCAGAGAAAGGATTTCTGAACTGCTGCACAAACATGTCAGTTTAACTATGTAAGTTGATTGTACAGCTTGACAACCATTCTGCTAGATAGCTCCGTTTTTGTTTTAGAGCAAGATATTTCTCTTTACAGCTTATGATCCCATTCACTCTGGAATATCCAAACGCAGGTTTTAGAAGAAACGTGTTTCTAACTCGCTGAAACGAAATATAAATGCAACTTCCTAAGTTGAACGAACACAAAGCAGAGGAGTTTGAAATATACGTTTCTCCTGTGTTTAACACCCATTCTTATTGCTAATTCTTGTATGCCTCTATATGGCTGGAAGTAACCATTTCTAGATTCTCCAGAGAAAGGATTTCTGAACTGCTGCACACACATGTCAGTTTAACTATGTAATTTTATTGTACAGTTTGACAACCATTCTGCTAGATAGCTCCGTTTTTGTTTCAGAGCAAGATATCTCTCACTAAAGCCTATCTACCCATTCACTCTGGAATATCAAAACGCAGCTTTTAGAAGAAACATGTTTCTTTCTCACTGAAGCTAAACATAGATGCAACTTCCTAAGGTGAATGAACATAAAACAGAGCAGTTTGAAATATACCTTTCTCCTGTGTTTTAAAAGCAATCATACTGCTAATTTTGTATTCCTGTATATGGCTGGAAATATCTGTCTCTAGATTCTCCAAAGAAATGATTTCTGAACTGCTGAAAACAATCATCAGTTTAACTCCGTAAGTTTATTGTGCAGCTTGACATCCATTCTGCTAGACAGCTCCATTTTTGTTTTAGAACAAGATATTTCTCATTACGGCCTATACTCCCATTAACTCAGGAATCTAAAAACGCAGCTTTTAGAAGAAACGTGTTTCTAACTCGCTGAATCTAAACATAGATGCAACTTCCTAAGGTCAACGAACACAAAGTAGAGCAGTTTGAAATATCCATTTCTCCTGTATATTAAAGGTAGTCTTTCTTCTAATTCTTATATGACTGTATAGGGCTAAAAATATCTGTTTCTAGATTCTCCAAAAAAAGGGTTTCTGAACTGCTGCACTCACACATCAGTTTAACTCTGTAAGTTGATTGTACAGTTTGACACCCATTCTGTTAGATAGCTCCGTTTTTGTTTTAGAACAAGATGTTTCTCACTACAGCCTATCCTCCCATTCCCTCTGGAATATCCAAATGCAGCTTTTAGAAGAAACGTTTTCTAACTCGCTGAATCTAAACAGAGATGCCACTACCTAAGGTGAACGAACACAAAGAAGAGCAGTTTGAAATATAGGTTTCTCCTGTGTTTTAAACACAGTCATACTGCTAATTCTTATATGCCTGTATATGGCTGGAAATATCTTTTTCTACATTCTGCAAAGAAAGGATATCTGAACTGCTGCACACACACATCAGTTGAACTCTGTAAGTGGGTTGTACATCTTGACAACCATTCTTCTACATAGCTCCGTTTCGTATTAGAACAATATATTTCTCATTATAGCCTACCCTCCCATTCACTCTGGAATATCCAAACGCAACTTTTAGAAGAAATGTGTTTCTAACTCGCTGAATGTAATCATAGATGCAAGTTCCTAAGGGGAATGAACACAAAGCAGAGCAGTTTGAAACAGACATTTTTCCTGTGTTTTAAACGCTGTGTTACTGCTAAATCTTATATGCCTGTGTATGGCTGGAAATGTCTGTTTCTAGATTCTCCAAAGAAAGGATTTCTGAAGTGCTGCACACACACTTCAGTTTACCTCTGTAAGTCTATTGTACAGCTTGACAACCATTCTGCTAGACAGCTCCGTTTTTCTTTTAGAGCAAGATATTTCTCATTACAGCTTATGCTCCCATTCACTGTGGAATATCCAAACGGAGCTTTTAGAAGAAACGTGTTTCTAACGCACTGAATCTAAACATAGATGCAAGTTCCTAAGGTGAAGGAACACAAAGCAGAACAGTTTGACAGATACGTTTCTCCTGTGTTTTAAACGCAATCTTACTGCTAATTCTTATATTCTTGTATATGGCTGGAAATGTCTGTTTCTAGATTCTCCAAAGGAAGGATTTCTGGAGTGCTGCACACACTCATCTGTTTAACTCTCTACGTCGTTTGTACGGCTTGACAACCATTCTGCTAGATAGCTCCATTTTTGTTTTAGAACAAGATATTACTCATTACACCCTATACTCCCATTCACTCTGGAATATCCAAACGCAGCTGTCAGAAGAAACATATTTCTAATGCGCTGAATCTAAACATAGATGCAACTTCCTAAGGTGAACGAAGACAAAGCAGAGCAGTTTAAAATATAAGTTTCACCTGTGTTTTAAACGCAGCCTTACTGCTAATTCTTATATGCCTTTATATGGTTGGAAATATCCTTTTCTAGATTCGGCAAAGAAAGGATTTCTGAATTGCTGCACACACACATCAGTTTAACACTGTAACTTGATTGTAGAGCTTGACAACCATTCTGCTAGAAATCTTGGTTTTTGTTTTAGAGCAAGTTATTTCTCATTACACCCTATCCTCCCATTCACTCTGGAATATCCAAACGCAGCTTTTAGAAGAAACGTGTTTCTAACACTCTGAATCTAAATATAGATGCAACTTCCTAAGGCGAAAGAACAGAAAGCAGTACAGTTTGAAATATACGTTTCTCCTGTGTTTTAAATGCAGTCTTACTGCTAATTCCTATATGCCTGCATGTGCCTGGTAATATCTGATTCTAGATTCTCTAAAGAAAGGATTTCTGAACTCCTGAAAACACACATTATTTTAACTCTGTAAGTTGATTGTGCAGCTTCTCAACCATTCTGCTAGATACCTCCGTTTTTGTTTTAGAGCAAGATATTTCTCATTACGGCCTATCTTCCATTCACTCTGGAATATCCAAACGCAGCTTTTAGAAGAAACGTGTTTCTAGCTTGCTGAATCTAAACATAGATGCAACTTCCTAAGGTGAACGAACACAAAGCACAGCAGTTTGAAATATACGTTTCTTCTGTGCTTTAAATGCAGCCTTACTGCTAATTCTTATATGCCTGTTATATGGCTGGAAATATCTATTTCTAGGATCTCCAAATACAGGGTTCCTGAACTGCTGCACATACACATCAGTTTAACTCTGTAAGTTGATTGTACAGCTTGACAACCATTCTGC
The DNA here is from genome assembly GCF_001604975.1 of Cebus imitator. NCBI lineage: Eukaryota > Metazoa > Chordata > Mammalia > Primates > Cebidae > Cebus > Cebus imitator. Next base: position 121,858 of record NW_016108272.1, read on the forward strand.
CACATAGCTCCGTTTTTGTTTTAGAGCAAGATAATTCTAATTCGGCCTTTCCTCCCATTCACTCTGAGATATCCAAACGCAATTTTAGAAGACACGTGATTCTAACTCGCTGAATCTAAACATAGATGCAACTTCCTAAGGTGAATGAACACAATGCAGAGCGGTTTGAAATATACGATTCTCCCGTATATTAAACGCAGTCTTACTGCTAATTCTTATATGCCTGTATATGGCTGGAAATATCTGTTTCTAGATGCTCCAAAGAAAGGTTTTCTGAACCGCTGCACTCACACATCAGCTTACCTCTATAAGTTGATTTTACAGTTTCACAACCATTCTGCTAGATAGCTCCGTTTTTGTTTTAGAACAAGATATTTCTCACTACCGCCTATTTCCCATTCCCTCTGGAATATGCAAACACAGCTTTTAGAATAAACGTGTTTCTAACTCGCTGAAATGTAAACATAGATGCAACTTCCTAAGGTGAATGAAAACAAAGCAGAGCAGTTTGAAATATACGTTTCTCCTGTGTTTTAAACCTAGGATTACTGCTAATGCTTATATGCCTGTATATGGCTTGAAATATCTATTTCTAGATTCTACAAAGGAATGATTTCTGGAGTGCTGCACACACTCCTCAATTTAATTATGTATGTCGTTTCTACAGCTTGACAACCATTGTGGTAGATAGTTCCGTTTTTGTTTCAGAGCAAGATAGTTATTATTAGAGCCTATCCTCCCATTCACTCTGGAATATCCAAACGCAGCTTTAGGAAGAAACGTGTTTCTAACTCGCTGAATGAAAACATAGATGCAACTCCATAAGGTGAACGATCACAAAGCAGAGAAGCTTGATATATACGTTTCTCAGGTGTTTTAAACGCAGTCTTACTGCTAATTCTTATATAAATGTACATGGCTGGAAATATCTGTTTCTACATTCTGCTAAGAAAGGATTTCTGAACTGCTGCACACACACATCCTTTTAACTCTCTAAGCTGATTGTACAGCTTGACAACAATTCTGCTAGACAGCTCTGTTTTTGTTTTAGAGCAAGATATTTCTCATTACGGCCTATCCTCCCATTCACTCTGGAATATCCAAACGCAGCTTTTAGAAGAAACATGTTTTTAACTCGCTGAATCTAAACATGGATGCAACTTCCTAAGGTGAACGAACGCAAAGTAGAGCAGTTTGAAATATATGTTTCTCCTGTGTTTTAAACAAAGTCTTACTGCTAATTCTTGTATCCCTGTAAATGGCTGGAAATATATCTTTCTAGGATCTCCTAAAAAAGGGTTTCTGAACTCCTGCACTCACACATCAGTTTAAGTCTGTAAGTTGATTGTACAGTTGGACAACCATTCTGCTAGACAGTTCCATTTTTGTTTTAAAACAAAATATTTCTCACTACAGTCTATCCTCCCATTCACTCTGGAATATCCAAATGCAGCTTTTAGAAGAAACGTGTTTCTAACTCGACGAATCTAAACATAGATGCAACTTCCGAAGGTGAATGAACACAAAGCAGAGCAATTTGAAATATACGTTTCTCCTGTGTTTTAAACCCAGTCTTAATGCCAAATCTTACATACCTGTATATGGCTGAAAATATCTGATTCCAGATTCTGCAAAGAAAGGATTTCTGAATTGCTGCACACAGACATCAGTTTAGCTCTGTAACATCATTGTACAGCTTGAAAACCATTCTGCTAGATAGCTCTGTTTTTGTTTTAGAGCAAGATATTTCTCATTACAGCTTATCCACCCATTCACTCTGGAATATCCAAATGCAGCTTTTAGAAGAAACGTGTTTCTAACTGGTTAAATGTAAACATACATTCAACTTCCTAAGGTGGGCGAACACAAAGCAGAGCAGGTTGAAACATACATTTCTCCTGTGTATTAAAGGCAGTCTTACTGCTAATTCCTATATGATTGTATATGGCTGGAAATATCTCTTTCTAGATTCTCCTAAAAAAGGGTTTCTGAACTCCTGCACTCACACATCAGTTTAACTCTGTAAGTTGATTGTACACCTTGACAACCATTCTGCTAGATAGCTCCGTTTTTCTTTTAGAACAAGATATTTCTCATTACAGCTTATCCTCCCATTCACTCTGGAATACTCAGATACTCAAACGTGTTTCCAACTCTCTGAGTCTAAACATAGATGGTATTTCCTAAGGTGAACCAACACAGCAGAGCAGTTTGAAATATATGTTTCTCCTGTGTTTTAAACGGAGTCTTACTGCTAATTCTTGTATGCCTGTATATGGCTGGAAATACCCGTTTCTCGATTCTCCAAAGAAAGGGTTTCTGTACTGCTACATACGCATATCAGTTTAGCTCTGTAAGTTGAATGTACACTTTGACAGCCATTGTGCTTAATAGCTCCGTTTTTGTTTTAGATCCAGACATGTCTGTTTACAGCATATGCTCCCATTCTTTCTGGAATATCCAAATGCAGCTTTTAGAAGAATCGTGTTTCCAACACTCTGAACCTCCACATAGATGCATCTTCCTGTGGTAAACCAACACACAACAGAACAGTTTGAAATACAGGTTTCTGCTGTGTTTTAGACACCGTCTTACTGCTAATTCTTATCTGCTTTTGTATGCCTGGAAATTCTCTAAAGAAAGGGGTTCTGAACTGTTTCATACCCACATCAGTATAAATCTGTAAGTTGAAAGTACAACTTGACAACCATTCTGCTAGGTAGGTCCATTTATTTGTTTTAGAGCCAGATATTTCTCATTACACGCTATACTCCCATTCTCTCTGGAATACCCAAACACACCTTTTAGAAGAAATGTGTTTCTAAATAGCTGAATCTAAAGATAGATGCAACTTCCTAAGGTGAAAGAAGCCACAGCATAGCAGTTTGTAAGATATGTTTCTTCTGTGTTTTAGGTCCGGTCTTACTGCTAATTCTTAAATGCCTGTATATGGCTGGAAATATCTGTTTCTGGATTCTCCAAAGAAAGTGTTTCTGAACTCCTCCATACATACGTCAGTTTAACTATGTAAGTTAAATGTGCACCTTGAAAACCATTCTGCTAGTTAGCTCCATTTTTGTTTTCGAGCCAGACATTTCTCATTACAGCATAAACTCCCATTCACTCTGGAATATCCAAACGGAGCTTTAGAAGAAGCGTGACTCCAATATGCTGAATCTAAACATATATGCAGCTTCCTAAGTTGAACCAACACACAGCAGAACAGTTTGAAATATACGTTTCTACTTTGTTTTAGACCCAGCCTTACTTCTAACTCTTATATGTCTGTATATGGCTGGAAATATCCATTTCTAGATTCTCCAAAGAAAGGTTTTCTGAACTGCTACATACACACATCAGGTTATCTCTGTAAGTTGGATGTAGAACTTGATACCCATTCCGTTAGATAGCTCCGTTTTTGTTTTAGAGCCAGATGTTTCTCATTACAGCATACACTCCCATTCACTCTGGAGTATTCAAACGCAGTTTTTAGAAGAAACGTGTTTCTAACTCACTGAATCTAAACAAAGATGCAACATCCTAAGGTTATAGAACACAAAACACAGCAGTTTGAAATATACGTTTCTTCTGTGTTTTAAACACAGTCTTACTGCTAATTCTTATATGCCTGTATATGGCTGGAAATATCTGTTTCTGGATTCTCCAAAGAAAGGATTTCTGAAATGCTGCACACACACATCAGTTGCACTCTGTAAGTTGATTGTTCAGCTTGACAAGCATTCTTCTAGATAGCTCCGTTTTTGTTATGGAGCAAGATAATTCTCATTAAAGCCTATCCTCCCATTCACTCTGGAATATCTAAACGCAGCTATTAGAAGAAACGTGTTTCTAACTCGCTGAATCTAAACATAAATGCAACTTCCTAAGGTGAACTAACACAAAGCAGAGCAGTTTGAAATATACATTTCTCTTGTGTTTTAAACGAAATATTACTGTTAATTCTTATGTGCCTGCATATGGCTGGAAATATCTGTTTCTAGATTCTCCAAAAAAAGCGTTTCTGAACTGCTGCACACACACACCAGTTTCACTCTGTATGTTGATTGTAAAGCTTGACAACCATTCTGCTAGATAGTTCCTTGTTTGTTTTACACCAAGATATATCTCATTACAGCTTATATTCCCATTCACTCTGGAATATCCAAACGCAGCCCTTAGGAGAAACATGTTTCTCACTCACTGGATCTAAACATAGATGCAACTTCCTAAGGTGAACGAACACAAAGCAGAGCTTTTTGACGCAGCTTTACTGCTAAGTCTTATATTCCAGTATATGGCTGGAAATATCTTTTTCTTGATTCTGCAAAGAAAGGGTTTCTGAACTGATACATGCAAATATCAGTTTAACTCTGTTATTTGAATGCACGCCTTGGCAACCATTCTGCTAGATTGCTCCGTTTGTGTTTTAGGGCCAGATATTTCTCGTTACAGCATGTATTCCCATTTACTCTGGAATATCCAAATGCAGCTTTTAGAAGAAACGTGTTTACCACTCGCTGAATCTAAACATAGGTGCAACTTCTGGAGGTGAACCAACACACAGCAAGGCAGTGTGAAATATACGTTTCTACTGTGTTTCAGAGGCACTTTTACTACTAATTCTTATATGAATGTATATGGCTGGAAATATCCGTTTCTAGATTCTCCAAAGAAAGGGTTTCTGTACTGCTACGTACACACATCACTTTATCTGTGTAAGTTGAATGTACACCTTGACAACCATTCTGCTAGAGAGCTCCATTTTTGTTTTGGAACCAGATGTTTCTAATGACAGCATATACTCCCATTCACTCTGGAATATCCAATTCAGGTTTTAGAAGAAACGTGTTTCCAACTCGCTGAAACTAAACATAGATGCAACTTCATAATGTGAACCAACACACAGCGGAACAGGTTGAAATATATGTTTTTCCTGTGTTTTGGCGGCAGTCTTACTGCTAATTGTTATATTCCTGTATATGGCTTGAAATATCTGTTTCCAGATTTTCCAAAAAAATGGTTTGTGATCTTCTGTATACACAGATCATTGTAACTATGTGTGATGATTGTACACCTTGACAACCATTTTGCTAAATAGCTTCTTTTTTGATTTAGAGCCAGATTTCTCATTAAGCCCTTTACTCTGATACCCTCTGGAATATCCAAACGCAGTTTTTGAAGAAACGTGTTTCCAACTCGCTGAATCTAAACATATTTGGAACTTCCTAATGTGAACGAATATACAACAGAGTAGTTTGAAATACACATTTCTCCTGTGTTTTAGACGCAGTCTTACTGCTAATTATTATATGTCTGTATATGGCTGGAAGTATCTGTTTCTAGATTCTCCAAAGAAAGGGCTTCTGAACTGCTACATACACACATCAATTTAACTCTAAGTTGAATGTGCACCTGGACAGCCATTTTGCTATGTAGCTCCGTTTTTCTTTTAGAGGCAGATATTTCTCATTACAGCATATACTCTCATTCACTACGGAATATCCAAACGCAGCTTTTAGAAGAAAAGTGTTTCTAACTCGCTGACTCAAATCACAGATGCAACTTCCTAAGTGTATCAACACACAGCAGAAGACTTTAAAATATACATTTCTCCTGTGTTTTAGAGGCAGTATCCTTCTAATTCTTATATGCCTGTATATGGCTGGAAATATCCGTTTCTAGATTCTCCAAATAAAGCGTTTCTGAACTGCTACATACACACATAATTTTAAGTGTGCATGTTGAATGTTCACCTTGACAACCAGTCTGCTAGATAGCTCCGTTTTTCTTTCAGAGCCAGATATTTCTCATTATAGAATATAGCTCCATTCCGTCTGGAATATCCAAACACTGCTTTTAGAAGAAATGTGTTTCAAACAACCTGAATCTAAATGCAGGTGCCTCTTCCTAAGGTGATCCAACACAAAGCAGAGCAGTTTGAAATATACGTGCCTCCTGTGTTTTAGACGCAGTCTTGCTGCTAATTCTTATAAGCCTCTATATCGCTGGAAATATCCATTTCTAGGTTTTCCAAAGAAAGGGTTTCTGAACTACTGCTTTCAAATATCAGTTTAATTCTGAAAGCTGAATGTACACCTTCACAACCATTCTGCTAAATAACTTCGTTTTTGATTTAGAGCCAGATATTTATCATTACAGCATATACTCCCATTTACTCTGGAATATCCAAACACAGCTTTTAGAAGAAACGTCTTTC
>NW_016108272.1:129184-130467 GCF_001604975.1 Cebus imitator
ATGAAGCTTTTAGAAGAAACGTGTTTCTAACTCGCTGAACCTAAACATAGATGCAACTTACTAAAGTGAACCAACACACAGCAGAGCAGTTTGAAATGTATGTTTCTCCTGTGTTTTGAACGCAGTCTTAATGCTAATTCTTATATGCCGTTATATGGCCAGAAATGTCCATTTCTACATTCTGCATAGAAAGGGTTTCTGAACTGCTACATACACACATCAGTTTAACTCTGTAAGTTGAATGTCCACCTTGACAACCGTTCTGCTAGATAGCTCCGTTTTTGTTCTGGAGCCAGATATATCTCATTATAACACATAGCCCCATTTCCTCTGGGGTATCCAAACCCTGCTTTTAGAAGAAAAGTATTTCTAACTCGCTGAATCTAAACAAATGCAACTTCCTAACATGAACGAACACGCAGCAGAGGAGTTTGCAATATACGTTCTTCCTGTGTTTTAGACGCATTCTTACTCATAATTCTTTTATGTCTGTATATGGCTGGAAATATGCATTCCTAGACTCTCCAAAGAAAGGTTTTCTGAACTGCTACATACACACATCAGTTTAACTCTGTAGGTTGAATGTGCACCTTGAAAACCATTCTGCTAGATAGCTCCGTTTTTGTTTTTGAGCCAGATATTTCTCATTACAACATACACACCCATTCACTCTGAAATATTCAAACACAGCTTTTAGAAAAATGTGTTTCCAACTCGCAGAATCAACAGAGATGCACCTTCTTAAGGTCAGCCAAAACACAGCAGAGCACTTTGAGATATACGTTTCTCCTGTGTTTTAGAGGCACTCTTCCTGCTAATTCTTTCTCTTTTTTCCAATTTATTTGTTTTATTTCATTTTAGGATTTGGGGTACATGTGAAGAACATGCAAGATTGTTTCATAGGTACACACTTGGCAGTGTGATTTGCTGCCTTCCTCCCCATCACATACCTGTGGCATCTCTCCCCTTTCTATCTCTGCCCAGCTCCTCATCCCCCAACGTCCCTCCCCTAATTCCCCCCAACTGACCCCAGTGTGTAGTGCTCCCCTCCCTGTGTCCATATGTTCTCATTGTTCAACACCCGCCCATGAGTGAGAACGTACCATGTTTGATCTTCTGTTCTTCTGTCAGTTTGCTTAGGATGATGGTTTTCAGGTACATCCATGTCCCTGCAAAGGACACAAACTCATCGTTTTTGATGGCTGCATAATATTCCATGGTGTATATGTGCCACATTTTCCCTGTCCAGTCTATCGTCGATGGGCATTTGGGTTGGTTCCAGG
>NW_016108272.1:131124-132158 GCF_001604975.1 Cebus imitator
TTTGATTAGGTCCCATTTGTCTATTTTGGCTTTTGTTGTCAATGCTTTTGGTGTTTTGGTCATGAAGTCTTTGCCTACACCTATGTCCTGAATGGTTTTGCCTAGATTGTCTTCTAGGGTTTTTATGGCATTAGGTCTTATGTTTAAGTGTTTAATCCATCTGGAGTTAATTTTAGTGTAAGGTGTCAGGAAGGGATCCAGTTTCTGCTTTCTGCACATGGCTAGCCAGGTTTCCCAACACCATTTATTGAACAGGGAATCCTTTCCCCATTGCTTGTTTTTGTCTGGTTTGTCAAAGATCAGATGGTTGTAGATATGTTGCGTTGTCTCAGAGACCTCTGTTTTGTTCCATTGGTCTATATCTCCGTTTTGGTACAAGTACCATGCTGTTTTGATTACTGTAGCCTTGTATTATAGTTTGAGGTCCGGTAGTGTGATGCCTCCTGCTTTGTTCTTTTTGCTTAGAATTGACTTGGCTATGCGGGCTCTCTTTTGGTTCCATATGAACTTTAATATGTTTTTTTCCAGTTCCGTGAAGAAGGTCGTTGGTAACTTGATGGGGATAGCATTGAATCTGTAAGTTAGTTTGGACAGTATGGCCATTTTCACTATATTGATTCTTCCTAACCATGAACATGGAATGTTTCTCCATCTGTTTGTGTCCTCTCTTATTTCGTCGAGCAGTGGCTTGTAGTACTCCTTGAAGAGGTCTTTTACGTTCCTTATTAGTTGTATTCCTAGGTATTTTTGTCTGTTTGTGGCAATTGTGAATGGAAGTTTGTTCTTGATTTGGCTCTCTTTAAGTCTGTTATTGGTGTATAGGAATGCATGTGATCTTTGCACATTGATTTTGTATCCTCAGACTTTGCTGAAGTTGTTTATCAGTTTCAGGAGATTTGGGGCTGAGATGATGGGATCTTCTAGATATACAATTATGTCGTCTGCAAATAGAGACAATGTGACTTCCTCCTTTCCTATCTGAAAATTTATTTCTTTTTCTTGCCTGATTGCTCTGGCTACAAATTCTAGTGCTA
>NW_016108273.1:0-5843 GCF_001604975.1 Cebus imitator
TTTTTTTTTTCTTTTGAGATGGAGTCTTGCTCCATCACCAGGCTGCAGTGCAGTGGCACGATCTCGGTTCACTGCAACCTCTGCCTCCCGGGTTCAAGCAATTCTCCTACCTCAGCCTCCCAAGTAGCTGGGACTACAGGCACGTGCTACCATACCCAGCTAATTTTTTGTATTTTTAGTAGAGACAGGATTTCACCACATTGGCCAGGATGGTCTCAATCTCCTGATTTTGTGATCTGCCCGCCTCAGCCTCCCAAAGTGCTGGGATTACAGGCACGAGTCACCGTGCCCAGCCACAGGACTCTCCTTTTATCAGTTTAGGTCTTTTACTTTTATATAGAGAATGGAATGGCATACACAATCACTTTATGAAATGAAAACTAGACACAGCTCACTAAGTAATGTTAAACAGAAACGCCTGTATAGTAATCACCAATTATATGGAGCCGCAACTTAAATGTGATGCGAGTGTTTGTTATTAATCCCCTTTCACTAAGGTCCAGGAATGGCTGATGAAAATACTCAGCCATGATTTTTCTCCTCCATACCTATGTTCTTACACAGTCATATAAATGTGATCAGAGTCAAAGTTAAGGAATTTTACCCTTTTCCAGTAAACACCCTACAAATTCAGCACAGCAACTGTTTGCTGATATCAGAGGATGACTGCCCTCCCTCCACATGCCTGGGGTAGGGTTTTATAAATGTCCCCAGCTTGCAGCAAAAGGAGAAAAACTTTCAGGGTGATCATCATCTCACAGTGTCCTCTTCCTCCCACCCCACCCCTCAAAAATAAAACTCCTACCACTTTAGAGTTATTTTGTGGTCACATTGTGAATCGTCCCACTGAGCTCCAGGAACTGAATGAAAGGAGCTGACCCCACCTGCCTTGCTGGCTTTGCTATTTAACGGCTTCCTGCCTAGCACAGCAGCAGCTCACGCAGGATCAGCAGCACCCAGTAGGACAGCACCTACTATGGCATCATCATCTTGGCTAGGTCTGGCAGTGCCCAGCATAGCAGCGCCTTCACCAGGAATGGCAGTGCCCAGCATAGCAGTACCTTCAACAGGACTGGCAATGCCCAGCACAGCAGCGCCTTTGCCAGGACTGGCAGTGCCCAGCATAGCAGCACCTTCACCAGGACTGCAGATTCTGCAGGAGGTGCTGGCTCCACTGTAGCTCATCTGCAGTGATCTGTCCTGCCCCATTTCAGCTTGTTGCTATTTGACAGGCCTTAAGTGGAAGAATGGAGTGTTGATTGTGTCAGTCAAGAATAGGTGTGGTAAGAGATAGGCATGGGCATCTCCCTCCCTTTAACTGAAAAAATGTTCTGAAGAGCTCCTGGATCACCCCAAATAATCCCCAAATTGGAAAGTAGACTGTGCCACCTAACAACTCAGCAGGGTGGTTGAGAATTCTAGAAACTGACAGACCTGAGAGAATTTCTGCACTGACTCTGTGACCTTGTGTGGATGACTTCTCTGAATCTTATTTCTCTCATCTGTTTAAAAAAATAAGATAATGGAGATCCAAGATGGCCAATCAGACACAACTCCCATGCACAACACCCAGCGAGAGAGACGCAGAAATCCAGAGATCTCCTAGCTCCAACCGAGGCACAGGTGCATTTCAACAGGTCTGGTCTGACGGTGAGCAAAGCCCATTTAGGGCAGACCCCGGTGGGGAATGGTGCTGCTTCACCCAGAAAGTGCATCTGACCGGCGAGTCGGAGACTCCCTCTCTGGCACTCCGGTCCAGATACAGTGCTTCCCCCAAAGCCTCAACAATACACAGAACAGGGGATCTTTGCCAGTCAAGCACCGGGAATTACAAGCGCGAAGTTGAATAAGAGCCTGCGGACTGAGCTGTCACCCCCTCCCCCTGCTTGGAGAGAGAGGTAGCTGTAAGCAGGAGAGGCTGGGCAGGCCCCTACCCCATGACCAGAGAGAGAGGAAGCTGAAAGGGGGAGACAGCCGGGTGAGGCTGGATGGGTCCCTACCCTCCCCCACAAACCCCAGAGGGCTGAAGCTCTGACTCTAGTGGGTTGTGCAGCCAGTGCCACAGTCTGAGATGAACCCTGAATGATCCAGCCCAGTGGACGAAGGGCACAACCCACCACTAGAGGAGTGGGACTGGGCTACAGGTTTTAACAAAAAACACAGGAAGTCTAAGTAGCAACGGGACGGCATTCTTGATAACCCAACAGCACCTACAGGTCAGCAAAGAGGCGGGCCTAATCTCCCAGTATAAACCAAAAAGACACAGGAAGCTTCCCTAGTAACCTGAAGGAGTCCCTAGAAACCCAGTAGTGCCTCTACAGGCAGACAAGTGAACCTCATCAAGCAGCTCTCTGACACCACAGCCAGGTATATCCACAAAGATGGGGAAAAAAACAGCATAAAAAATATGAAACCATCAAAGACCAGAACACCTCTTCTCCTTCAAGGGATCACAACTTCTCAACAATACAGGATGACAACCTGACTGAGGAATGTGACAAATTGACAGAAACAGGCTTCAGAAGGTGGATAATGAACTTTTTTGAGCTAAAGGAACGCATTCTAACTCAATGCAAAGAAACCAAAAACCTTGAAAAAAGGTTAGACGAAATGCTAACCAGAATAACCAGTTTAGAGAAGAAGATAAAAAACTTGATGGAGTTGAAAAACACAGCATGAAAACTATGTGAAGCAAACACAAGTTTTAATAGCCAAATCGATCAAGCAGAAGAAAGGATATCAGAGATTGAAGATCAAATCAATGAAATAAAAAGAGAAGGCAAGACAGAGAAAAAAGACTGAAAAGAAATGAACAAAGCCTCAAGAAATATGGGATTATGTGAAAAGACCTAACCTATGCTTGATCAGTGTACCTGAATATGACGGGGAGAATGAATCCAAGCTGGAAAACACGCTCTAGGATATTATCTAGGAGAACTTCCCAAGCCTAGCAAGGCAGTCCAAATTTCAAATCCAAGAAATACAGAGAACTCCACAAGGATATTTCTCAAGAAAAGCAACCCCAAGGCACATAATTGTCAGATTCACCAGGGTTGAAATGAAGGAGAAAATGCTAAGGGCAGCCAGAGAGAAAGGTCGGGTTACCCACAAAGGGAAGCCCATCAGACTCACAGCAGCTCTCTCGGCAGAAACCCTTCAAGCCAGAAGAGAGTGGGGACCAATATTCAACATCCTTAAAGGAAAGAACTTTCAACCCAGAATCTCATATCCAGCCAAACTAAGCTTCGTAAGTGAAGGAGAAATAAAATCCTTTACGGACTAGCAATTATTGAGAGACTTTCTCACCACCACATCTGCCCTAAAGAGCTCCTGAAAGAAACACTAAGCACGGAAAGGAACAAGTACCAGTCACTGCAAAAGCAAACCAGTTGGCAAAGACCAAAAATGCAATGAGTCAACTAAGCCTCCCAAAGTGCTGGGATTACAGATGTGGGTCACTGCGTCTGGTCGATTTCATGTTTTGGCTTGGTTGGGCCTGGCAGATGTATGATTAATAAAACAGGTCTAAGTAGTTCTAGGCTACCGGTGGTTCGGGCACACACTGACAGCAATGTTGTAGATGTTGATATTGGCTTTGAACATGGAAGAAAACAAGATCTGGTCTCCCTTTTTCACACAGACAGTATTGATGAGCTGACCTAGGAGATAACAGGACAGGTAAATGAGGCCCTGTGTACATCCTGGGAAAGGGGATGCCAACTATTGGGACCCCAGCACCCCCTGCCACCACCCAGCCCACCTGGCCAGTGGCTCTTCCATGTTCCTTACAGCTTTTGAGAGGTTCGCTAGTCAAAGGAGGATGAGTCAAGCAAAGTACAGGGCTGGGGTACAATTTTGTTAAACATGACAAGGAATATGCTTTGGTTCAAGAAAACCCATGGCCAGGCACAGTGGTTCATGCCTGTAATCCCAGCACTTTAGGAGGCAGAGGTGGGAGGATCACCGGAGGTCAGGAGTTTGAGGCCATCATGGCCAACATAGTAAAACCACATCTCTACTAAAAATACAGAAATTAGCCAGGTGTGGTGGCACATGCCTGTAGTCCCAGCTACTCGAGAGGCTGAGGCCAGAGAATCCCGGGAGGTGGAGGTTGCAGTGAGCCGAGACCACACCATTGTACTCCAGCCTGGGTGACAGAGTGAGACTCCATCTAAAAATTAAAAAATGAAAGTAAAATGAGAAAACCCGATCTTTCTGCCAGGCATGGGGGTGCATGCCTGTAATCCCAGCACTTTGGGAGGCTGAGGTAGGCAGATCACTTGAGGTCAGGAGTTCAAGATCAGCCTGGCTAACATGGCAAAACCTTGTCTCTACTAAAAATACAAAAATGAACTGGGTATGGTTGCATGTGCCTGTAATCCCAGCTAATTGGGAGACAGTGGCAGGAGAATTGCTTGAACCCAGAAGGTGGAGGTTGTAGTGAGCTTAGATCACACCACTGCACTTCAGCCTGGGGGACAGAGCTAGACTCCATCTCAAAAGAAAAAAGAAGAGACAGCTCGACCCCCACCAGTCTTCTCTATAAGAAGGCTCAGAGGGCTGGCCATGGAGTTTTTGGTCAGCCAGGGGCTTGAACACAAGGGAATGTCTTCTAATAGAGGTAACTAATAAAAGCAATAAAACAGGCTGGGTTTGGCACCTCTCATCTGTAATCCCAGCACTTTGGGAGGCTGAGGCTGGAGATCACTTAAGCCCACCTGTTTGAGACCAGCCCGGGCAACGGGGTGAAAGCCCATCTCTACAAAAATTAAGTTAGTCTTGCATGGTGGTGCACCTGTGGCCCCGGCTACTGAGAGGCTGAGGCAGGAGGACTGCTTGAGCCTGAGAGGTGGAGGCTGCAGTGAGCCACAATTGCACCTGGATGCAGTGAGCCTGGATGACAGAGTGAGACCCTGTCTTAAAAAAAAAAAAAAATCCCATTTTAAGGATAAAAGAGGCTAGGTACAGTGGCTCACAGCTTAATATCCGGACTTTGGGAGGCTAAGGCAGGAGTACTGCTTGAAGCCAGGAGTTTGAGACCAGCCTATGTAACATAGGGGGACCCAGTCTCTACAAAAAACACACAAAAAATTAGCTAGGTATGGTGGCACATTCTTGTAGCCACCTACTCAGGAGGCTGAAGGGGGAGGATTGTTTGAATCCAGGGAAGGTGGAGGCTGCAGTGAGCCATGATGTCACCTCTGCACTCCAGCCTGGGTGCAGTAGCACAGTGAGAGCTCAGCACAGCCTGTACCTTCACAGAGACCCTGTCCAAAAAGAAAAAAAAAAAAAGGCTGGGGGCTCATGCCTGTAATCCCAGCAGTTTGGGAGGCTGAGGTGGGCGGATCATGAGGTCAGGGGATCGAGACCATCCTCTCCAACATGGTGAAACTCCATCTCTACTAAAAATACAATAAAATTAGGTGGGCGTGGTGGCGCACACCTGTAATCCTAGCTACTCAGGAGGCTGAGGCAGGAGAATTGCTTGAACCTAGGAGGTGGAGATTACAGTGAGCCGAGATCTCGCCACTGCACTATAGACTGGGATTACTGTGTGTGCCACCAGCCCTGCCTAATTTTTGTATTTTAGTAGAGATGAGGTTTTGCCGTGTTAGCCAGGCTGATCTCCAACTCCTGACCTCAGGTGATCCGCCCACCTCAGCCTCCCAAACTGCTGGAATTGCAGAGGTGAGCCACTGTGCCCAGACTGATTTTTTTCAAGTATTTAAAAATATAAAACCAATAAACATTCTTGTGCAGCTTATGGGCTGTCTAAAAACAGATGGTGGGATCTCTGTGTCTCCGTGTAGCTACTATATGCCATGGTTTCCAGAGCCCTGGCT
>NW_016108273.1:5864-7158 GCF_001604975.1 Cebus imitator
AGAGCCTTTCTCTGTTGGCCAGGCTGGTAGAGTGATGTGATCTCAGCTCACTGCAACCTCCGCCTCCCAGGTTCAAGCAATTCTCATGCCTCAGCCTCCTTAGTAGCTAGGACCACAGGCACTACCGCACCCAGCTAATTTTTTGTATTTTTAGTACAGATGGGGTTTTACTACGTTGGGAAGGTGCTCTCAAGCTCCTGGCCTCAAGTGATCTGCCTATCTCAGCTTCCCAAAGTGCTGGAATCACAGGCATGAGCCCTGGCTAGGTACATTTACGGTATAATGGCATATGGAGGCTGAGGTGGGAGGATCATTTGAAGCCAGGAAAGCAAGGCTAGCCTGGGCAACATAGCAATCAGAGAGATCCTATCTGTACAAAAAAGCAATTTTTTAAATTAACTGGGCATGTTGGTAGTGCACACCTGTAGTACTAACTACTTGGGAGGCTGAGGCAGGAGGATTGCTTGAGCCAAGGAGTTCAAGGTTACAGTGAGCTGTGATCACACCACTGAATTCCAGCTCTGAGACACAGCAAGACCCTTTTTCTAAAAATTGTAAAAAAATATTTTGTTTTCTTGAGACAGAGTCTTGGTAACAACTCCTGACCTCAAATGATCCACCCATCTCGGCCTCCCAAAGTGCTGAGATTACAGGTGTGAGCCACTGTGCCTGACCTTGTGAAAAATGTTAGTGGCACTTTGATTATAATTGAATTCTTGAAAAAAAATCAAATGCACATGCATATGATTGTTTTTGCCAGGACTAGGAGCCAGGACCTTTTCTAATTCCTTCACCTTGTATTCCAGGGCCTTGCAAACTATAGGTGCTTAGCAAGTTAGCAAGTGCAATAGGAGCCACTCAGACAGTGCTTGATGTGCAGTGCATGCATGTCATCGTTAGGAAGAAAGAGACGGAGAGAGGAAGAACACGGGAAAATTCACAGCAGTTGATCAGGTTAACACCATCATTGCTAAAAATCAGAGACCAGGCTTTGCGCGGTGGCTCATGCCTGTAATTTCAGCACTTTAGGAGGCTAAGACAGGTAGAGCACTTGAGGTCAGGAGCTCGAGACCAGCCTGGCCAACATGGCAAAACCTCATCTCTACTGAAAATACAAGTTAGCCAGGTGTGGTGTGGCAGGTGACTGTAATCCCAGCTACTAAGGAGGCTGAGGCAGGAGAATTGCTTGAACCTGGGAGGCGTAAATTGCAATTAGATGAGATTACACCATTGCACTCCAGCCTGAGGGACAGAGCAACACTCAAAAAAAAAAAAAAAAAAAGGATATGAAACG
>NW_016108273.1:9779-11175 GCF_001604975.1 Cebus imitator
GGATATATACCCAGTAATGGGATTGCTGGGTCAAATGGAATTTCTATTTCTAGGTCCTTGAGGAATCGCCACACTGTCTTCCACAATGGTTGAACTAATTGACACTCTCACCAATAGTATAAAAGTGTTCCTATTTCTCCACATCCTCTCCAGCATCTGTTGTCTCCAGATTTTTTAATGATCGCCATTCTAACTGGCGTGAGATGGTATCTCAATGTAGCTCTGATTTGCATTTCTCTAATGACCAGTGATGATGAGCATTTTTTCATGTTTGTTGGTCTCCTGTATGTCTTCTTTTGCAAAGTGTCTGTTCATATCCTTCACCCACTTTTGAATGGGCTTATTTGTTTTTTTTTCCTGTAAATCTGTTTTATTTCTTTGTAGATTCTGGATATTAGCCCTTTGTCAGAGGGGTAGATTGCAAAATTTTTTTCCCATTCTGCTGGTTGTGGATTCACTTTAATGACTGTTTCTTTTGCTGTACAAAAGCTGTGGAGTTTGATTAGGTCCCATTTATCTATTTTGGCTTTTGTTGCTAATGCTTTCGGTGTTTTGGTCACAAAGTCCTTGCCTACACCTATGTCCTGAATGGTTTGCCTAGATTTTCTTCTAGGGTTTTTACGATGTTAGGTCTTATGTTTAAGTCTTTAATCCATCTGGAGTTAATTTTAATGTAAGGTGTCAGGAAGGGGTCCAGTTCTGCTTTCTGCACATGGCTAGCCAGTTTTCCCAATACCGTTTATTAAACAGGGACTCCTTTCCCCATTGCTTGATTTTTTTTAGGTTTGTCAAAGATTGGATGGTTGTAGATGTGTAGTGTTGCCTCCTAGGCCTCTGTTCTGTTCCATTGGTCTATATCTCTGTTTTGGTACCAGTACTGTGCTGGTTTGATTACTGTAGCCTTGAAGTATAGTTTGAAGTTCGGTAGTGTGATGCCTCCCACTTTGTTCTTTTTGCTTAGAATTGACTTGGCTATGAGGGCTCTCTTTGGTTCCATAGGAAGTTTAAGGTGGTTTTTTTCCAGTTTTGTGAAGAAGGTCATTGGTAGCTTAATGAGGATAGCATTGATTCTGTAAATTACTTGGGGCAGTATGGTCATTTTCACAATATTGATTCTTCCTAAACATGAACATGGAATGTTTCTCCATCTGTTTGTGTCCTCTTTTATTTTGTTGAGCAGTGGTTTGCAGTTCTCCTTGAAGAGGTCCTTTACGTTCCTTGTTAGTTGTATTCCTAGGTATTTTATTCTCTTTGTAGCAATTGTGAATGGAAGTTCGTTCTTGATTTGGCTCTCTTTAAGTCTGTTATTGGTGTATAGGAATGCTTGTGATTTCTGCACATTGATTTTGTATTCTGAGACTTTGCTGAAGTTGCTTATCAGTTTCAGGAGATTTTG
>NW_016108273.1:11540-38933 GCF_001604975.1 Cebus imitator
TTTTAGCATAAAGGGCTGTTGAATTTTGTCAAAGGCCTTCCCTGCATCAATTGAGATAATCATGTGGCTTTTGTCTTTGGTTCTGTTTATGTGGTGAATTACATTTATAGACTTGTGTATGTTGAACCAGCCTTGCATCCCTGGGACGAAGCCTACTCGATCATGGTGGATAAGCTTTTTGATGCACTGTTGCAATCAGCTTGCCAGTATTTTATTGAAGATTTTTGCATGTATGTTCATCATGGATATTGGCCTGAAGTTTTCTTTTCTTGCTGAGTCTCTGCTGGGTTTTGATATCAGGCTGATATTGGTCTCATAAAATGATTTGGTAAGGATTCCTTCTTTTTGGGTTGTTTGGAATAGTTTCAGAAGGAATGGTACCGGCTCCTCTTTGTATATCTGGTAGAATTCCACTGTGAACCCATCTGGACCTGGGCTTTTTTTGGGTGGTAAGCTCTTAATTGCTGCCTCAACTTCTGCCCTTGTTATTGGTCCATTCAGGTTTTGGCTTCTTCCTGGTTAAGGCTTGGGAGGATGCAAATGTCCAGGAATTTATTCATTTCTTCCAGGTTTACTAGCTTTGTGCATAGAGTTGTTTGTAATAATCTCTGATGATGGTTTGTATTTCTGTGGAATCTGTGGTGATATCCCCTTTATCATTTTTTATGGCATCTATTTGGTTATTCTCTCTTTTCTTTTTTATTGATCTGGCTAGTGGTCTATTTTGTTGATCTTTTTGAAAAACCAGCTCCTGGATTTATTGATTTTTTGAAGGGTTTTTTTGTGTCTCTATCTCCCACAGTTCAGCTCTGATCTTAGTTATTTCTTATCTTCTGCTAGGTTTTGAGTTTTTTTGGCTTTGCTCCTCTAGCTCTTTCAATTTTGAAGGTAGAATGTCGATTTTAGAGCTTTCCTTCCTTCTCATTTGGGCATTTATTGCAATATATTTTCCTCTAGACACTGCTTTAAATGTGTCCCAGAGATTCTGGTATGTTGTGCCTTCATTCTCATTGGTTTCAAAAAACGTCTTTATTTCTGCCTTCATTTTATTGTTTATCCAGTCAACATTCAAGAGCCAGTTTTTCAGTTTCCAGGAAGCTGTGCAGTTCTGAGTTAATTGCTGAATTCTGAGTTCCAAGTTGATTGCACTGTGGTCTGAGAGACTGTTTGTTAGGATTTCTATTCTTTTGCATTTGCTGAGGAGTGATTTACTTCCTATTATGTGGTCAAATTTAAAGTAGTTGTGACGTGGTGGAGAAGAATGTATATTCTGTGGATTTGGGGTGGAGAGTTCTGTAAATGTCTATTAGGCTTGCTTGGTCCAGGTCTGAGTTCAAGTCCTGGATATCCTTGTTAATTCTCTGTCTTGTTGATCTGTCTAATATCGACAAAGGAGCGTTGAAGTCTCCCACTATTATTGTGTGGGAGACTAAGTCTCTTTGTAAGTCATTAAGAGCTTCTTTATGTATCTGGGTGCTCCTGTATTGGGTCCATATATATTTAGGATGGTTAGCTCTTCCTGTTGCATTGATTCTTTTACCATTATGTAATGTCCTTCTTTGTCTATTTTGATCTTTGTTGGTTTAAACTCTATTTTATCTGAGATGAGAACTGCAACTCCTGCTTTTTTTTTGCTCTCCATTTGCTTGGTAAGTCTTCCTCCATCCCTTTATTTTGAGCCTTTGTGTATCCTTGCCTGTGAGATGGGTTTTGTGGATACAGCACACAGTTGAGTTTTGGCTTTTTATCCAATTTGCCAGTCTGTGTTTTTTGTTTGGGGTACTTAGCCCATTTACATTTAGGGTTAATATTGATATGTGTGAATTTGACCCTGCCATTTTGATGCTAGCTGGCTGTTTTGCCCGTTAGTTGATGCAGTTTCTTCATTGTGTCAATGCGATTTACCATTTTGTATGTTTTTAAAGTGGCTGGTACTTGTTGTTCCTTTCTATGTTTAGTGCTTCTTTCAAGAGCCCTTGTAAAGCAGGCCTGGTGGTGATGAAATCTCTGAGTACTTGCTTGTTCTTAAAGGATTTTATTTCTCCTTCACTTATGAAGCTTAGTTTGGCTGGATATGAAATTCTGGGTTTAAAGTTCTTTTCTTTAAGGATGTTGAATATTGACCCCCACTCTCTTCTGGCTTGTAGGGTTTCTGCTGAGAGATCAGCCGTGAGTCTGATGGGCTTCCCTTTGTGGGTAACCCGACCTTTCTCTCTGGCTGCCCTTAGCATTTTTTCCTTCATTTCAACCCTGGTGAATCTGATGTTTATGTGCCTTGGGGTTGGTCTTCTCGAGGAATATCTTTGTGGTGTTCTCTGTATTTCCTGGACTTGAATATTGGCCTGCCTTGCTAGGTTGGGAAAGTTTTCCTGGATTATATCCTGAAGAGTATTTTCCAGCTTGGATTCATGCTCTCCGTCACAATCAGGTGCACCTATGAAATGTAGATTAGGTCTTTTCACATAGTCCCATATTTCTTGGAGACTTTGTTCATTCCTTTTTACCCTTTTTTCTCTTATCTTGCCTTCTCGTTTGATTTCATTGAGTTGATCTTCGACCTCTGATATCCTTTCTTCTGCTTGGTCAATTCAGCTATTGAAATTTGTGTATGCTTTGCGAAGCTCTTGTGTTGTGTTTTTCAGCTCCATCAATTCACTTATATTTCTCTGTAAGTTGTTTATTCTCATTAGCATTTCATCAAATCTTTTTTCAACCTTCTTAGTTTCTGTGCATTGGGTTAGAACATGTTCTCTTAGCTCACAGAAGTTTCTTATCACCCACCTTCTAAAGGCTGATTCTGTCAATTCATCACACTCATTCTCCATGCAGCCTTGTTCCCTTGCTAGTCAGGAGTTGTGATCCCTTGTAGGAGGAGAGGTGTTCCGCTTTTAGGTGTTTTCATCTTTTTTTGTGCTGGTTTCTTCCCATCTTTGTGGATTTATCCACCTGTCATCTTTGTAGTTGTTGACTTTCAGATTGGGTCTCTGAGTGGATGTCCAGTTTGTTGATGATGAAGTTATTTCTTTCTTTTTCTTAGTTTTCCTTCTACCAGTCAAGCCCCTCTGCTATAGGACTGCTGAGGTCCACTCCAGGCCCTGTTTGCCTGGGGATTACCTGCAGCAGCTGCAGAATGGTAAGGGTTGCTTCCAGTTTCTTCTTCTGCTACGTTTGTCCCTGAAGGATACCCGCCTGGTGTCAATCTGAGCTCTCCTTTATGAGGTGACTCTTTGGATATACGGGGGTCAGGGAGCTACTTCAGCAGACAGTCTGTCCTTTATAGAAGCTGAAATACTGAGCTATGAACTCCATTGTTCTTTCAGAGCTGCTGGGCAGGTATGTTTAAGTCTGCTGCAGCAGAACTCATAAACCCCCCTCTTTTTTTTCCCTAGGGGCTATGTCCCTGGTAGTTAGGGCTTTATTTATGAGTTTCTGTTGTGCTGCTGCCTTTTTTCAGGGCTGCCCTGCCCAGTGAAGAGTCAGCCTAGTCACTCTCTGCAGTGGCTTTGCTGAGCTGTTGTGGGCTCTGCCCAGCTGCCATGTGAACTTCCCTGCAGTCCTGTTTATACTGGGATAGTTAGAACTGCCTCAGCTGTGGCAGCCCACCTCTGTAATGGCAGACTCTCTCTTTAATGGTGGGCTGCCTCAGCAATGGCAGACTCCCACCATAGTGGTGGAGTGCCTCGGTAATGGCAGACACCCCTCCCCCACAGAGCTGGACCGTACCGGGTTCAGCTGTGCTTGCTGTGAAACTCTCAATCCAGAGCATTTCACATTGCTGTTTTTTAGTGGGGGTGGGACCAGCCAAGCCTGATCACCTGGCTCCCTGCCTCAGAGCCTTTTTTTTTCTTTTTAGTTGAACATTCGACTGTCTCCCAAGTGTTCCAGCCGCCTGTTGAAAAGGCGCCAGGATCTGTGTGATTTCCCAGGCGGTGACCCACTGCGCAAGCTGCAACAGCTGCACTGAGATTCATGGCACTTTTTTGCCCCAGAATCTCCTGGCCTGGCTCCCTGTTTTAGTCTCCTTTTTAATCAGATGAATGGGTGACTCTGTCTCCCTGGAGCTGCATTCGCCAGCTTAAACGGTGCCCGGACCTGTATATTTTGTATGGAGAACCGCTGTGCTGGGGCACTGGCCAAAACAGCCATGCTGGCCAAAACAGCCACGCTGACCAAAACAGCCGCGCTGGTGACCCATGGGGCTCTTCCACCTGGGAATCTCCTGGTCTGAGGGCAATAAAAATCCATCTGGAAATGTGGAGTCCACTCACCCTCCATACTTTCACTGGAAGCTGCAATCCTGAGCTGCTCCTAATCAGCCATCTTGGATCCATCCATGTTTCTGATTCTAATCAGAGGTGGAACAGTTTCAGTGCAGCTTATAGGTTCATGTTAGTGATGAACTTGGGTGGAGATGGTGACACAGCTTGTTCTCTCTTCCTGGGCTCTTAGTGCATCCAAGATCCTGAGCTGCCAGGGACCTGGCCACTCCCACCCCAAGCCCTGCCTTTGCTGAGCTGATCACCTTTGCACGTCCCCAGCTGCTGGCCTGCCTGTCCTCTGCAGTGCACAGGCATGCATGTGTGCACATATGTATATGTACCACACACATACCGTGCCCACCTCACCCACACCATACATACCACACAAACATATCTACCCACCTCACCACACACTACATAAATACCATGCCCGCCTCACACACCCCACACACATACCATGCCCAACTCACACACCACATCCATACCCCATACACACCATACACAACACACATATACTCACCTCAGACACCATACACTACATTATATGCCATACACAGCTCACACCACATCCATACCCCATACACAACACACATATACCCACCTCACACATCATGCACTACATTATATACCATGCCCAGCTCATACACCCCACACATTGAATTTGTATGGATACACCATATATACCACACACTATAACCACCTCACATGCGTGCACATATGTACACATACCACACACATACCATTCCCACCTCACACACACCACACACATACACGATACACACCTTACACAACACACACCCACCTCACACACCATACACTACATTATACATCATGCCCACCTCACACACCCCACACATTGAATTTGTACGGATGCACCATATATACCACACACTATAACCACCTCACATGCGTGCACATATGTACACATACCACACACATATGTACACATACCACACACATACCATGCCCACCTCACACACACCACACACATACACAATACACACCTTACACAACACACATACACCCACCTCACACACCATACACTACATTATACATCATGCCCACCTCACACACCCCACACATTGAATTTATACAGATACTCCACATATACCACACACATACTATTACCACCTCACACACAGCATACATATATCATACCCATCTTACACACTAGGAACATATCACATCCACCTCACACCACACACACACCCCATACACACCACACACACACCCCATACACACCACACACAACACATATACAGACACCTCACAGACCACATAACACTTATAAACCATGCCCGCCTCACACAACCCACACACTTAACCCATATACACCACACACACCATTCCCACCTCACACACAAACCCCATACTCATATCATACCCACCTCATATACCCCATACATGTCACACAACACACATAGCCACCTTACATACCACATATATACCATGCCTACCTCACACATACCACACACTTAACCCATAGATACCACATGCAGCATGCATACCATGCCCACCTCACACACACCATACACTTATCATACCCACCTCATACACCACACATGTATCATACCCACTTCACACACATATCCCATACATGCCACTCACAACACACACATCTCACACACCACATATATACCATGCCTACCTCACACATACCACACACTTAACCCATAGACACCGCACACAGCATGCATAACATGTCCACCTCACACAGTGCACACGCTCAACTCATATACACCACACACATATTATACCCCCTCACACCACATCTATACCATGCCCACCTCACACACACCACACACTTAACCTTATTACAACACACAACACACACGTCATATGACACCACACATATTACACCCACCTCACACTCACATCCCATATACAGCACATGCATATCATACCTACCTCATACACACCATATACATAACATAACCACCTCACACCACACTGCATATACACCATGCCAACCTCACACACCCCACACATTTAATGGATATATACCACACACATCATTCCCACCTCACACACATATCCCATATACGCCACACACAACACACATACCCACCTCACACACAGCACAAACTTACCCATATGCACTATACATACCACACCCATGTCATACTCACCTTACACACAGTACACACATATCATACCCACCTCTCACACACCAGACTTAACCCATATACGCTACATGCACACCACACACCTACCCTATCTCACGCACCCCACACACCCTATATACCCCACACAGACACCGCACGCATATATCCATCTCACACACCACACATCATATATATGCCCTGCACACCTCACACACCACACACTTAACCCATATACACCACACAGATCATAGCCAACTCACACACACCACACACTTAACCCATATACACCACACACTTAACCCATATACACCACACGGATCATACCCACCTCACACACACCACACACTTAACCCATATACACCACACACTTAACCCATATACACCACACGGATCATACTCACCTCACACACACCACACACTTAATCCATATACACCACATACGTCATACTCACCTCACCGTGCACACACCCCATATATAATATGCCCACCTTATACACACCATGCACTTAACCCATATACACCAGTCACCACACACATATTATGCCTACTTCACACACACCACACACTTTACACCACATATACACCATGTCCACCTCGCACACCACGCACATTGAACCCATATATACCACCCTCGCTACACACATACCCCATACACACCACATGCATATAACCCTCACACACACCACGTATATACCATGCCCACCTCACACACACCATGCACTTAACCTATATACACCAGACACCACACACATTAAACTCACATCACAGACACCACACACACCTCTTATACACCACACACATATGTCCACTTCACAAACATAATACATACACTTCCTACACATCATGCACTCTTCACACGTACCACACTGCACACATACATCATACACACCTTATATACACACAACACACATACCACACTCACCACATAATACCATGCATACACCATATACATTTCACACACCACACACATTTCATACACAGCACACAAACACTTCATAAGTACCACATACACAGCACACCACACTCCACATACATATTACATTACTTGTACCACACACCATATTCCACACACCATACACAACATATCTACCCACTCACACACCACACACTACATATATATCGTGCCCACCTCACACACCCCACATGCTTAACCCATATACAGCACACACACACCACACACAAACCACGCCCACCTCACACACATCACACCCATACCCCATACACACCATATACAGCACACATATATCCACCTCACACAACATACACTACATTATACACCATGCCCACCTCACACACCCCACACACTCAACCCATATGCAGCACACACACCACACACATACCATGCCCACCTCACACACACCAGGAGGAGGAAAACTCTGTGCAGGCCCGCAGGCCCCAGAAGGAGTATTACAATCGGTGCTCTTTTAGCTTTGCTGCCCATGGACAGTTTAAGTGTTAACAGCTCAGTGGAAGGTAAGTGTGACAGCCTTTTACACCAGCCTGGAAGAGAAATGGATGGATATGAAAGATACTCCTGTTGACTGTGTTAAGTTTCAGATACTGGCTAGACTTTAAAGTAGAAATGTGAAGAACATTGAAGATGTAAATCTGGAGTTCAGGGTATAGGGCAGGACTCAAGATTCTATTTGGAGGTTGCACATTTTATCTTGAAAGAATTCCATTGTGTTTTTAAGAGTAGTAATTTCATTTGATAGAATAAAGAGCCAGTGGTATTTTGAGTAGAACGATGAGAAAAATTTAAATCAAACTTTTTTTTAAAAGCATTGCGAATAAAAATAAAAGTAAAATATAGGTTATTTTCAGTCAGCATCAGGGACCTGTCTCTATCTGTCCTGAGTCCCAGCTGATATAGCCAGTAGACAGTAGAAAATTCAGAATTTGATTTGCATGTTTTAAAGCTACTGAGAAGAATTAGACATTTAAATTTTTCCCCACCCCCACCCCCCATAAGGAACCTTGTGGATATATTTGTGAGCCTTACCTTTTGTTTTTCCTTGGGGGGAAACCAGTCAGAACTGGGAGGCCTCTGAACAAGCTGTATACTGTGTAGCCACCAGCTTCCGCTTTCTCCAGGCAGAACTCGGGCCCTCAGTGCTTCTTTCTGCCTCCCCTTGTTCAGACCACTGAGGACTGCCGCTCTCCTGTCTGACTCCTCCTGTTGTGGTGAGCAATAGAGGGAGACTGAGGGATTGATTTTATTTGGCTCCATATTTTAAAAAGATACTTGGTAATTACATAAAGTTGCATCTAGTTTGAGCAGTACCACTTACAACTTTAAGTTGTTGTACAGAAATTGATCCCTTATTATTTAGAAAACAGACTTTAAAGTTAATACTGAAAGAATTCATGGCTCTTTCCTTTTGCCTTCCCTGTCCTTTAGTTCTTTATTTTTAGAGCTTCTGTACTGGTGCATCTTCCCTTTCCTGGGGAGTTGATTTCAAAAATTAGATTTGCAAAAGTTTGTCCTTTCAGAGGATGATGAAAACCACTTGTATTGAACTTAAAGAAAACATTTTTTAAGTTCCTTGTGTCCCCTTTTCAGATCACATCCCAGAGAGGAGAGACTTCTGCAACATTATGTTAACCATTTCCTTTCTTCAAGTGTTACCACATACATATATATACACTTGTTAATAAGCATGAAATTTGCCATCTTAACCATCTTTAAGTGGGTAGTTCAGTAGTGATGAGTGTATTCACAACACTGAGTACTAGGTCTCCAGTTTTTCATTTTACAAAACTGAAACTGTATATTAATTAATCAACTCTCTATTTCCTCCAGGCCCAGCCGCTGGCCTTTTGTTTCTATGAATTTGACTATTCTAGATACTTCATATAAGTGGAAACTTACAGCATTTGTCTTTTTGTGAGTGACATATCTGAGTTAGCATGTTTTCAGTGTTCATCCGTGTTGTCACATATATGTTATATGACTCATAAAAGCCAGAATTTCTTTTCTTTTGAAAAGCTGAATAATGTTCCATTTACAAATTTCTTAATCTTCATGTGACTGAATTTATAACATTCATATTTGCAGTGTTTTTTATACCTAGTTTAGGAAATTCTTCTGTATCCTGAGATCATAAAGATAGCCTCCTATATTTTTAAGAAATATTTTTATTTGTTTTAAAACAAGATTAAATTTACAGGAAGGTTACCAGTGCAATTCAGATAACATTTGCTTTTCCCTAAACCATTTGTTAATAAGTTGCTGACTTGATGACCCATTGCTTCCAAATATTTTAGTGGCATTTCCTAAGAAAAGGACTTTCTTCTCTGTAATATCAAAATGACCGTCAAAATTAGAAAATTATTTCTATCATCACATCTTCAACTTCATTCAAGTTTTACTGGTTATCTCATCAAATTGTGTTTAACAACAGGATCAAGTTTGGAATTACAGGTCTCTTTAGTCTCCTTACGTCTAGACCACTCCCTTTATTGAGATGAGATGTATTCATTCCTCTTCTATTTTCTGGGAGGGATTGTATAAAACCAGTGTTAATTCTTTTTAAAAAATTTGATAGAATTCTTCAGTAAAACCATCTGGGCTGAGTTGTTTTGTTTTTTGTTTGTTTTTTCTTTTTTGCTTTTTGGGTTGGAGTTTTGGTCTTGTTGCCTAGGCTGTAGTGCAATGGCATGAAATCGGCTCATTGCAGCCTCGACCTCCTGGGTTCAAGGATTCTCCTGCCTCAGGCTTCTGAGTATCTGGTATTACAGGCACACACCACCATGCCCAGCTAATATTTTGTATTTTGAGTAGAGACAGGTTTAACCATGTTTGCCAGAGTGGTCTTGAACTCATGATCTCAGGTGATCCACCTGCCTCAGCCTCCCAAAGTGCTGGAATTACAGGTGTGAGCCAACACACCTCACTGGCCTAGAGATGTTTATGAGATTTTAAATTACAAGGTCAGTTTTCTTAACAGTTACAGGTCTATTTAAATTCATATTGGATGAGTTGTAGCAGTTTGTGTTTTTTCTGGAATTGGTGCATTTCATCTAAGAAATTCCATTTTAGCTAATCTGTGTGCAGTTTTTTTCTTCCTTACCTTATATAGACATATTTTCAATGAAAAGATAATTACAAATATTTATAAAAATCATATTTTACATCTGTAGCATATAATTTTATATCTGTATCATATACTTTGGATCAAGCTCTAGGTGTAGCTGAGATCTCAGGGGCAGCCTATATTCAGCACTGTTGGGAGACTCAGTGACCTGTAAAGTCTGTGTCTCTACACACTTCAGAGTTTGCTCTGCATGAGTCTCTGACCATGCAAATAGCTATACTGTGGCTATATTGGGCTGACACCTCATTCTGTTTCAATTTTTTTCCATGACTTATTCAAAATACTGTAATGTGATACAGTGCAAATCAGATTTGCTATGGTCCTCAACTTCAGGTTGCTTAGAGTCTCTGTAGGGGTTGCAGAGAAGTAATTAGGAAATCAGAAATCAGTGTGGTCAGTGTTCTGATGAGGAGGCAACAGCTCCTCATGAGAACCCAAAGAAGAGGTATCTGTTTTATTCTCTGCATCTCTGGTACCTAGTACAGTACCTTGCACATAGTAGGTTCTCACTAAATCTTTGTTGAATGAATGAATGAATGAACTCAGAACTGGGTGATCACAGGGTCACTTTTGGAGAAGACTTGTGTCTGAGCCAAGTTAGTGATATCTATGGGCAGTAGATGAATGGAGGGAATTCTCTCATGTGGATGCAGTAATATGCAGTGTTGTAGAAGAACAGAAAGCTTAGCAATCTAAATAGTTGTCTAAAGCTGTCTATTTGCAAGTGGGGAGTGGTTTCCAAAAGTGATTGCAGAGTGAAGGCTAAGAAGAAATAACTCTTACCAAAGTATATACTGGACAAGGTTAGCTAAGAACCAGAATTGATTTTTATAAATTAGCATTTTTGGTTCTGGCTGTTGTGTTTACCATTACTAGGTGTAGTTTCTAACATCTTAAAAATCATGCTCTCCAAATGAATAAGAAGTATTTTTTTGTGACGCATGATACAGTTTTCTCTGGCTCTTACCTACTAGTCTTATTCATGCTATCTTTGCTTTAAAACAATACTTTTCTATGCTCTAAATATATATGTGATAAATTATGAGTTTACTACTAATAATGATGGGTCATACTGTTGTGTTTTCATATGCCAAGTACTGTATTGAGACCCTGCCATGGGTTATTTCATTTATGTGGACAGTGGCCTGTCTGTAAGAAAACCAAACCTAGGGCTCCCATTTTACAGAAGTGGCAACTAAGGTTTGGGGAAGTTAAATTGTGTGTACCCAAGGTCACTTAGGTAAGCCTAGGACTCATATTTGAATCAGTCTGTCTGACTTCATTTAACCACTGAGCTGTGTGCTCTTTCCAATGTTTCATATGTCTTTTTATGGCCCAGGATTTAGTTTTGCTTGTGTATATATCCTTGGAAAGTTTATCTGTTAAGTAGGGAAATAATTTGTACTAAAGTAACATATTAAGACTCTCTTAAAAGCAAATTACAGAAACCCACTTGAAACTAGCCAGCATGGCTGGACACAGTTGCTCCAACAATAATTGCTATGCTCTTCCTCTGTGTCTCCTCCTTCCTCACCTTCCTCTTTCCCCCTCCTTCTTTATCCCACTGCCCCACTCCCTCTCTCATTCTGCTTTTCTTAGAGTGTTGGCCTATTCTCTCTTGTCACAGAAGCAGCCCCAGTTGAACCCAGCTCCACCTGTGATCCTAGGAAGAGAAATCATCTTCTCCAAGAGCTCTGGCAGAAATGCCCTGGGGAATACTCTTGGTCATGGGGACAGGGGGGCTGTGAGAGGACTTTGTGAACTATATGGAATGTAGCTGTTGGGGTGACAACATGTCCACACTTCATCTTGATAAGACATGTCATTTGATGGTTGAAAGCTATAATTATTTAAAGATAATGCAAAATATATTTTAATACCTTTATCAAGATATAGTTCACGTACCATAAGACTAACCCATTTAAAGTGTACAGTTCAATGGTTTTAATGTATTCACAGTTGAACAGCTATTACCCGTCTAATCTGTTGTAACACTTTCATCACAAAAAGAAACCTTGTACCCATTCAGTCACTCCCTATTTTTCCCAAATCTCTCAGCCTTAACCACTCCTCTATGTCTCTATAGATTTGCCTATTCTAGACATTTTATGTAAGTGCAATCAGATGACTTGTGGTCTTTGTGTCTGACTTCTTTCATTAGCATGTTTTCAAGGTTTATCTATCTTGCATATCATCATGCATTTTTATTAATTGCTAAATATTATTCCATTATATGGATATATGCTGCATTTTATTTGTCTGTTGGATATTTGGGTTGTTTTCACATTTTTGCAATTAAGAAAAATGCTACCATGAACACTTGAGTAGAAGCTTTTGTGTAGATCTGTTTTTAGTTCTTTTGTGTGCATACCTAGGAGTGGAATTGCTGGCTCACATGATAACTATACCTAACATTTTGAGGAACTGTTTTCCAAAGTGACTGTATCATTTTACATTGTCATCAGCAGTGTGTGAGGGTTCCAGTTTCTTTACATTCTTGTCAACACTTACTATCTTTTTGATTATAGGCATCTTGGTGGGGGCGAAGTGGTATAATGCATATTTTATAAAGGCTGTTTTGTTTGCTAAATAATGGCCTGTTTACTTGTGTTCTTACCTTGTATTAGAGCTTTCCTTGTGGGTTCTGAACCTTCTCCACCTCAGTCCAACCAGCCAGGTAGGCAGACCATGTTGATCAAAGAATCAGAAGTATGTTTATTTTTCTTTTTCTTGATAAATTTTATTATTTACAAATCTAGACAGGGATTATTCTTATTTACATATTAACAAACAGGTTATAAATGCCAGAGGTTACTTGGTTGAAGTTGGAACAGTGATTTGTATTTAGGATTTATTAGGTGGTAGAGAGCTGCTTGCTTCAGATATGCAGTGTCAGCCTACTTTGACATGATAGGTGGCATTCAGATGACACACATTCCTACTTGTGTTCACTGTGTTATATGTAGTTCCCAGCAAACTAGTTGTCTCTGCTGCTTTTTTCTTTAAAATGTGAGGACAAGGGTAATGTTTTAGGAATAACCTTGATTATTCATGAATGATTGTTCATGAAATTGACTAATTTAATTTTCATTAGTACAAATTACTTGCAGCACATCAAAACTGAGCTGCTTTTCTAGGATTCACAATTGTTGCTTCCGAAGACTTTATTATGGCAACGTTCGTTATCAGCCCTGTAGCACTATTTAACATTCACCTTGGCATCAGTATAAAATTTGATACTCTGGCACTCTGTATTCAGAGATGCACAGACAGATGGTCTTCCATCGGTGGCTTTCTCCCTAGCCCTAGAGCAGTCCGTGTACCCAGACTCCATAATGAGTCTTGCCTCCTCAGCACAATATAAGAGAATCTATGTTGATCACACCTTATGCAAAAATCTATGTTGATCTCTTGCCACCCATTTGCCGTACATCACTGCATAACATGAAAGTCAAGAACTTGTGAGGTAGAATTGCTATTCAGATCATGCTTAATATTTTCATGGCATCAAGCAATAGCAAGAAGAGATTACACATATTGGCAGTGCACTCAAAATTTGGAAGTAATATGGTGATCTCCATAAGCTAAAACAGGAGATTGTAGCTATTTAACAACATCTATTTTTTTAAGCCGATAATGTGCCAGGAATAGGTGCTGGGGGATACAATGAACAAATGGGATAATTATCTCTGTCCTTATAAAATGTACATCCCAGTGATTAATGATTTACTATGAGATCATTTATAATGTGCAACAACCAGGTAAAACATCTATTGTGATTTTTTTGGTAGCAGTGTCTGAAATCTTTGAAATTCTAAAAAAGAAAATAAAGGAATTAAAAATGTTTAAATTGGTGCATTTAGATAGTATATTATGTAAGTGACTATTTGCTAAGTATCCCAAAGGCAAGATATTAGAGATCCCAATTTAATCATTAAAAGTAAATACTTTTTATATTGACCTGATCCTTATTGAAAAGTGTACTATTTTAGTGACAGGCAGTGCAATCTCAAAATCAACAACATTCCTGTACATTGATAAGTTGATATTATATCAAATAGAAATCTCATGATAATGCGGCAGGCCAGCAGTCAAATTTTTCAGTTCTTTAGAAGCATAATTTGAAGACTTGTAAAATTAACAGGACAGCTGAAAATTGAAATTTAAACATCAGACAGGTAATGTGCTGGGATAAAAAGGTTTGAGGAAGGAGATTTGGAATCTTTTAAAATGAATAGGACAGTTGAAATTGACCTTCATTTTTAAACATCAGATTGGTAATGTGCTGTTGTTGTAAAAAGGTTCACTCAGGTTTGAGTGTGGAAGCCCAATCATCACACTGAGGAATTACAAATAATCAACATAGATTAAAAAAAAAAATGCACGTGGGTACTTTTTACCCAGTAGTACCAGGCACCCGGAAATGAATGCTTTCAAGTGAAATAAGAAAGGATCACGGTTCTTATTTGGGCTAATGCTTCTGATAGGCATAGCAGGAACGAATGAGTGAATAAATAAATGAGTGAATGAATTTTATTAGCATATATAATAAAGAAAGAACTTTACAAGATAATTTTAGATAGTGATAAGTACCGTAAAGTCAGTAAAATGGGGTCTATGATAAGTTAAATATTCACTTAAATATATAATAAATTTCTAAACTTATTGTGGCCAAAGGTCTCCTGATTCCCCTCACCATCAGCTTCTCACCAGGGGTCCTTCTGAAGATTGTGAGGTCTGGGGAGCTTTTGAAGATGTTATTTGAGTTGAGATATGAATGGTGAAGTATCTGTGTGCATTCCAGGTATGGAGGTGGGAAAGCATTGGCTTTGGGGTAGAAATGAGTTTAGTGTGTTGGAAACAGTCAGTGTGAAATGTTGGAATGTAGCCAGAGAAGAAATAGTGGTAGACGAGGCTAGAGAGATGGAAAGGGCCTTGATCTTTTAGGACAGAATAAGGAGTTAGGATTTCACTTGAATGATGGCAGCAAGTCTGTAGAGTGTTCTAGGTCTGGAGATCAATGGCCTCATGACTGTGGCTACTGTGTAGTGACTGATTGATAGAGGCAGAAGAGAAAATGGGGAACTTTCAGAGCTGTTGCCTGGGTAAGAAGCCATAGTAGCTGTGTAGATGGAGCCTAGGCTGGATTTAGCGATACACTTTGCGGACAGAGCTAAGAACTTAAGTGTAGATTCTATGTGGAAGGCAGGAGATGAGTAGTCAAGAGTTGAGGTTTCAGTTGAGCAACTGAATGTGTGATGGTTCAGTTACTGAGACGGGGAAAACTGGAGAAGTTGGTGGTGAGGGGAATCAGAAGATACCTTTTGGCCACGATTGCTTTTATATACTTATGAGATAGTGAAGTGAGGTGGTTAAGTGGGCAGTTGAATAAATGTTTGTAGTTCAATGGGGAGGTCAAGATTAAAATGACAAAGGTAGGTGTCGGCAACGTACAGCTGACTTCAAAGCCACGAGACTGGATGAACTCCCTATAAGGGGAGGGGCTAAGTTTACTTCCTTAAATTGGGAAAGTTGGGCAGGGTGGTGTTTAATGTCCCGTCTTTTCCAAAAAGTTAAATGTTTGTTGAATTTCAGAGTCTCTCTAAGAAACTTGAAGTGATGGAAATTTTTTGTAAAATGCTTTAGCTCCTTTTAAATCATGAAAAGGATGAATGGGAAGAAATAGACATTTAAGTATTTGACATCTGTATTTATTCTGACGTTGCTTGTCAACAAAACATGATATGTAACTGTGATCAAATATCCTTCTGAAAGCGAAAATAATCTCCTTCATTTTGCAAGGTTTCAGTTAAACCCTAATGGTGTTCAATGTGAACTTATTTTTATCAAAAAAATTTTAACAGCTTTATTGAGGAGGCCTGTCCTGGCAGAACAGGGCTTCTCACTGGCTAAGATGAGTGTGTTTGGTTTATGTGGGATTAGAATGTGCCATTGGCTGTGCAATTCAGGAGACAAGTAATAGTCCTGAGAGCATAATGTCAAATAAATCTCTCTACTTGGCATTCTCATGATACTTGCTCTCTATGTAGTGTAAGACTTAGTAATCTGTCATTTGTATTCATTTAATTGTCCTTTTACTGGCCTGTAAATTTTGTAAGTGCAGGGACAACCATGTTTTTGTTCATCCATTGTACTTACACAGGAAGTACTTACTGAATGTTGAAGATGTCTTTATGCTTCTTGTATTTATTTTACATTTGTAGTTAGAGTTTCTATTTGTAGCAATTAATAAAGGAAAGGTAGAAGGTAAATATGAACTGTTTTATTAGTCTGTTCTCCTTGACTTTAAGCAAACTATTGAGGCATGATTCTCCCCCTCCCCCATTTTTTCTTCCAGTGAATGAAAAGCACATATGGAGCCAGGTCTTCCACTCGGGGATTGGTAGGGATGCATAGATGAATAAAGTTGTTCTCAAGCCTGAAGAAGCTCACAATCTAAAGGGAAAGTCAACCTTATAGACCAGTGACAATTGAATATTAGAAATTATTTGAAAAATTTGGGGAACCCAGAAAGTATGAATGAAGGTTCTTGTTTCTAGCTTGACCTGGGTGGAAGTGACAGCATTAAGTGAAACAGGAGATCTAGGAGGAAAAGAGGCAGATTTGGTAGGATGATGAGACAGGTTAGTGTGCAAGTGCAGTAAAGAATTCAGTTTTGGATGGTTTTATTTAGAATTTTCTGCAGGGTGTTACGTTTTCTAGGCAATTTGTAGATTTTCACACTGTTTTATAAAAAGCTCTTTCCCCAATTGGTAGCTTTGAATTCTTCTTTGGTATTTAAGGGAGGTCATATTCTTCAATTAGATGTTCCGCATTACTTTACCCAAGATGACTCTACCAGTAGTGAAGCCAACAAGGAAAAAGATCTGCTGCTCTGGGTATCTAAAAGATCACTTCATCTTAGTACTTATGGGACTGCGTGATTCTTTGTGATGGCTGTAGAGCATTCACTCCATCGACTGAACGTAACATGCTTTAGTAGTCCCTGCCACTTTTCTTATATCATTGCTGAAGTCCATAATACATACATGTAAATACATCATCTCCCACATTTCCAAATTGTTCTCCATTAACGTTTTATCGGTATATACTTCCAACAAGGTTTTAGTGGGTCTGTTTCCTTATACACTCAACAGTACAGAGTGGTACTAGAGTTAATCCGATTGGTGAAAATGTTATTTTATTCTGATTTTTAACTTAGATTTCTCTTACAGAGTTTGGGCATCTTTTCATGTGAATGAGTCATTTGTAATTCTTTTTTTTTTGAGAGTTCACTGTTCCTATATGCTACCTATTTTTGTACTATATGGTTGCTGTTTTATTGATATGTAGGAGCTTTAGATATATTAAGGAAATTAGCTCTTGGGAGTATGACTTACACTGTTGTTTTTAAGTTTGTTTTTCCTTTGACTTTGCTTACCATGTTTTGCCATGAGTGAATTTTTTATATTTATGTAATTATATCTAATTTAAAAAATTGCTTTCAAATTTTGTGTTATACTCACAACATTTCAGATACTACATTTATAATATTCTGAATACCCATTGTGTGTTTGGATCTATCTTGGGAATTCCAGTTACATTTTATTGATCTGTTTATCTGCTCATCATTCTAGCTTTTAAAAAAAATTGTTCTGGTCTCTGAAAGAGCAATCAATCCACCCTCATTACAAATTTCTTGGCTATCTTACATGTTTATATTTCTCTATTAATTTTTAAAATAATTTTGTTTTGAAAAAGCCTATGGACATTTTTATTGCATTGACTTAATGCTTAAAATAAGGAGAAATGAACATCTTTATTATTCTAAGTTTTCCTATCCAAGAATGGTATGCTTTTCCATTTATTCAAGTGAAGCTCTTTGAGAGGGGTATCTGCTTTGGACAGTTATATAAACCTCTGTTTCCAGTACAGCCATTAAATATTTTTTGAGTCCATTTATTATACTACCTAGTGTTACTATAACTAACACATAAGATTTAACACAAAACTAAAAACCTGGTATTTGTGTAACCACCCTGGGCAAAAGTAGAATATTACCAGCCCACAAAATTTCACTGTCTGTCACTATTGTAACCTGTTCTCTCCTTTCATAGGCAATATTCTAGTGACTTCAATGGTAATCACTTTCATATTCTTTATAATTTTATCAGTGTTGTAGCTATTCCTAGACAAAAGGTTTATTACTTGCTTTATGGAGCTTCAGTGAAATAGATTTACATGTTATAATGTATTCTTCTGAATTGATTCAGAGATGTATGGTTTCTTCTGCACAACATTATGTGTTAAGTTCAGTTCATATTTTTGTAAGAAGTTATAGTTCTTTCACTTTCATTTTTCTGTGTAGTTTCTTACTGTGTGGATATACTACTATATATTTAGCCATTTTGCTGTTAATTTTTTTTTCTCATTTGGCTATGATGAACAACATTGTGTTGTATATTCTTGTATATGTATCTCGTACCCCATGTTAGACATGTGGGTATTGGAGTGGTTGGTCATGGATAGGACTATTTTCAATCCTGTAAGAAAATACTGAGGTTTTCTCTAAAGTAGTGTTTGGCCATGTGTGAGAAACCTCATTACTTTTCATCATAGTCTGTCTTGGTATTGTGAGACTTAAAAATTTTGGCAATCTGATGGGCGTATAATAGTGTCTTATTTCTGTTTAATTTGTATTTTAAAGATTTTAAAAGTGGTTCTTTCCTTTGCCTTTGGGCTCTTTCCTCTCTAGTTGACTTTGAGGTTGGTTTGTGGCCACGAGCTTTGTTGATGAGGACACTTGTTTTCTAAACATAGCTACACAGAGTTTTGCCTGTGAAATTTTCAAAGAATTCATAGTCCCATTTCAAACTTGGAGAATAAAAAGGTTTGGAGCTAGTATCCAAGAATCTATTTCTAACTAGCTGTCTGAGTGGTTATTACACAGCTAGACTTACATAGATTCCAGCACAGGGCCCTTGAAACTGAAGGTTGTTCTGTCTGTTTATACTATTTTTTCCAAGTCTGTTGTGTACTAGCACTTAAAACACACCTGTATTTGTAATAGTCACATACAAGTGCTCATGGCCCCATATGGCTAGTGGCTATTATATTGAACAGTGCAGATCTGTTTAGAAAATTGCTTAATGATCAGAGTGTATAGCATGATATGCATTTTAAACTTTGATATGCAATTTGATCTTTGGCATCAGATTCATGCCTCCCTACTCTCTTCCCTTCAAATCAGGGCCTCACAAGACTGGCCATTCACCATTCATCTTGGGAGGGAGTAGTTAAAAGTGTAAGTATGCTTTCAATATGGTCAGAAAATTGCTCAATTATGTGTAAGTGTATGGTTTGATAGGGATTTTGAACGTGCCAGAAACTCCCTTCTCATGTTTCTGTAAGAGAGATTAAGCATAAAAAGGTAGAGAAAATACACAATTTATTGTAGAGACAGCATGTGAATTTGTAACATTTTTACATTTTCTCAGCCACACTTTAAAGTGTAAGCACCCCTAGTAAAAATAAGAAAATGGTAAGATCAGGTTCAACTTTGGAGATAAAAGGAAAACTCTGTAAGATGGAGAGCCCAGAGGTTGATCACACATGAGCATTGAGGATAACTTAGATTTTGTGAAACGTAATAATAGTTGTTTATTATAAATTTACACACACACACACACACACACACACACACACACACACACACACAAGCTGTATCTTTGTGTTAGTCTTCAGGGCAAAAAACTTCCCTTTCAATTTTTGGAGGTACACTCTCCTGTGTTCTCTCTCACTGTTTCTCTCTCTCCTGTGTGCATTTGCCTTCTCAGGCCTTCCCCACCCATAAAACAATGATTAAGATACTTTTGTTTGGCAAAGTTTTGCATTGAAGACCTTTCAGAACAGTTATTTGAATGTCTGGGTGTATATATCTTCCCATCTTTTCTGGTGATGTAACAGTTTTGACTTCCCCATCTGAATTACTTACAGAATTTTTTCCTGATATGATTGATGCTGCTCCCTCTTCCTAGAGCCCCTGCCATGGTCTGACTGTCCTTATCCTTCATAGCTCAGTTATAAGGCCCAGTGCCAGGTATGCTTTTGGGAGACCCCCTTCCCCCCTCCCCACCACCACAAACCCACTTCCTGTCAGAGAATTGACTGCTGCTTCCTCTGGGTTGCTCCTAGGTCTTTGCCTTAGCTAGCATTTAGTAAGTTGTACTCCACCTTTGTGTCTGTGACTTTCTCCCCTTGTTCTTTCAGAACCACATCTTTGTATCTCCTGTACAGTTATCTGGCAGTTACTGGATAAATGTATGACTTAAGCTTCATGACTTTAGATAGATCACTTAAGCACTGAGACCTAGTCTCCCGATCTATAAAATGTGGCTCTCTGCCCCTTGACTGTCACTAAGGTCATCAATAAAGTTGCAGTTGCCAAATCAGATGACTGGGTTCGGACTTTCTGTCCTATGACAGGAGACAGTGACTTCTGCTTCTTGACCTCCCACCCCCCAGTTCTACTCATTGTTACACTTCTTAGAAGATTGATCCTCTGTTGCTCTTGGTACTTGGCCTTGGATGTGTCCTTTGCAGGTCTTTAGGATTCTGCCCTACATCTTGTCTTTCCATAGCTTTCCTTCAGCTGTGCCCATTACTTCCAGGTTCACATCTGTCTTGATGGCTCCAGACCAGTCTTCCCAAAACACATGTGGAATGTGCACACTTGTCCCGGGGTGCACTCGAGCTAAGCATAGCCAAGGTGGAATTCATTCCTACCCTGGAACTACTCTCTCCCCCTGCATTTCCCAATCTTGATTAGGGTTGTCATCATCCATGTACATTGCCATTTCTTAATTCCCCTCATCTGGTGACCAGTCCTGACAGATCCAGTCCCAAGTACTGTTTGAATTGTTCCTTTCTTCCAACGTCTATCAGCTCCAGGCCTCCTCCTTTTAAATATATATATATATATATATATATATATATATATATATATATATATATATTTTTTATTGCACTTTAGGTTCTGGGGTACATGTGCAAAACATGCAGGATTGTTGCATAGGTACACACATGGTGATGTGGTTTGCTGCCTTCTTTTCTCAAGGGGACTGGAACGGCAGCCTCCTGACCTACTGCCTCTGCACATTCAGTGTCCTGTTCCTTCCTTTGTGGAAGCAGAGGGCCAGTCACATTACTTTCTTATTTTAAAAATCTTCAATGGTTTTGTCATCATTACGGACTCAAATGCCTTAGTGTGGCATACAAAGCACCTCACTTCTGAACCATCCACCTTCCAGCCTCATCTTCAAAGATCCCTTCCCACTGTGCTCATTTGCACTATCATGGCCCAGTGCTTCCTTCATTAGAATGCCCTTTCCGTTACGGTCCATTTTATAAAATTTTACATATATGTTGTCCTAGAATGCTTCTAAGTAAGTACTCTTTGTTTTGTAGTGTAAAAATACACAGAAATTGAAAGTGGGAGGGAAGGCAGTTCCTTCAGTGGTTGTGGAGATCAGCTGGAGTGGAACTTGCTGCTCTGACCCAGTTTGCTTGCCATGTACCCTTTCAGGCTTTCCTTTGTGAGACATGGTTTCACTCTGTCTCAAATTCCTGGGCTCAAGCAATCCTCCCATCTCAGCCCCCCAAGTAGGTAGGCATCACTACACTTGGCTACATTTTTAATTTGTGTGTGTGTGTGACAGGGGAGGGGTAGAGACAGGGTCTCCCTATGTTGCCCAGGCTGGTCTCAAACTCCTGGGCTCCAGCAATTCTCCCACATAAGCCTCCCAAAGTGCTGGGATTACAGGTATGGGCCACCACACACACTCGGCCTCTCCATCTACTTTATTTTATTTTGAGATGGAGTCTAGCTCTGTTGCCCAGGCTGGAGTGCAGTGGTGCAATCTAGCTAATTGCAACCTCTGTCTCCTGGGTTCAAGTAATTCTCTCCCTCAGCCTCCCAAGTAGCTGGGATTACAGGCGCCCACCACCACGCCTGGCTAATTTTTTGTATTTTTAGTAGACATGGGGGTTTCACCATCTTGGCCAGGCTGATCTTGAACTCCTGAGCTCCTCATCCACCTGACTTATTTATTTATGAGACAGAGTCACTCCCCTTCCCATCCCCTAGGCTGCAGTGCAGTGGTGCGACCTTGGGTTCACTGCAGTCTCCACCTCCCCATTTCAAGCAATTCTCCTACCTCAGCCTCCTGAGTAGCTGGGATTACAGGCATGCACCACCATGCCCAGCTAATTTTTCTATTTTTAGTAGAGAAGGGGTTTTGCCATGTTGGCCAAGCTGATCTGAAACTCCTGACCTCAGAGGATGCACCTGCCTCAGCCTCCCAAAGTGCTGGGATCACAGGTGTGAGCCACTGTGCCCGGCCGGGAAAAGTCTTCTTAAAGATGCACATATGTAGTAAAATGCATATCCCAACACAAGCGTTGTTGCACTGGTTGATGTGTGTCTTAAGCCTGAGGTAGGGAAGTTTGGTAGGTGGAAGTTACTTGCCATCTCCTTTCTCATAGCATGGCACATGGAAGAGAAGATTTTGGCTTTAGCATTTCACTGTGAGTGTCCTTCTTATTCCATGGTCACAGGTCTTTAGTACAAAATTTACTTGAAAACCTTGTGAAATTATTTATGCAGAAAGAAAGAATGAGGAATCTTGGGTAATGGGAAAGCAACCAGCCAGTTTTGCAAAAACTCCAACATGGGTGGTTTATAACTAATTGGAAAAACATGTCTCCTTTCAGTTGACTTAATCCTTTTTGCAGTGCTGGGGGCCTTAAATGTTCCCAGAAGGTTTAAGGAACATAATCACCTCCCAAGGTGGTCAGCACAGTGACAAAAAAGGACAAAGCATTTTGCTTGCATCTGAGGGTCCTTCAGTCATGGCCAGCTCTCTCTAGGGGAGCAAAGACCCTATCTGTTCTCAGCCTTCCTGGCTATGGCAGGAGCATGGGTTGGGAGAGCAGAGCATGGGCACTTGTTCTGCCTGGAAACTTAGCCTTGGAAACAAGGTTACAGAGGCAGAGTTTGAGACCCAAACAGGAAAAGGAGATGGTCAATGTTGTTGCTCTCAGAGCGGAGGGTTCTGAACTGTCTGATTATAAGTGCAGTGTTGGGTCCTTATGTACTTATACAAAGTTATTTTCAGAAACACGGAAGTCAGTGGAGTCACTTTCTCTTCCTCATTAGAGTTCTCTGGAAAAGAGTGTTCCCAGGGACAGATGATCTGAGGGGGCCACGGCCCCACCAGTGTCCTTAAGAGGGAAAGCTCTGTCAACAGAGAGAACCTCAGCCCCTGCTGATCACACAGGCTACACTAGGGTGGGATCTTCAGACACCAACAGCCTGCCCTAAGGCTCCCAAGTCAGAGAGTCCCGCTGGGTCCCAGTCGTGGCTTTGCTAGCCAGTCTCAGTCCCTAGCTTCGTCTCTTGGGGGACTGATCTGATGGTGTTTGTGAAATGGAGCAAATGGCATTGCTCCTACCCCCACCAGGGTGCTGTCAGGTTGAAACTCAACATGGGAAGCACCCTCCCCACACACCCATGGTCCAAGAGGTGATGCTATTAGAGTTATATGGGTTTGTGGTTTCCCCTTACTGTTTCCACTTCCTTCCTGAAACCCTGCAAGAGGCTTCATGGGAAAGGAAGGGTCTTTCAGATGTCTAAGTGCAGCTGGGAATGGCTGTTCCCAGTTAGCCAGGCTGACTGGAGCCCAGGATGAGTTGGCTGGGTTGTGGGTTTGAACCACCAGAGCCACTGAGGCACATCAGGCCCACTGCCAAGTGTTGCCAACCATCCTGCCAATGCCACTGTTGCTCATGCCTGGGAGATGTTCTAGCATTGACCAAAAGGGTTGCTGGGTCTTGTCCTGCTCAAGACAGGCCAGTAGAGTGACCTATTGTCATACTCTAAGGACGGATCTGGGTCCTGTGCCTCCCAGGGACCCTGAACACAGAACACCCATGACAGGACCCCAGCCCATGGGCATAGCCCCTCTTGTTAGTATTAATTATGCACTTATGTGAAATGCACCCACTCTTGAAGAGGGGGACAGCCAGTGATTAAAACAGTTGAGGGCAGGTCACCAGGCTGTTTCAGGCTCCATTAGAAAATGGCTCTGAGAGGGTTACTTTAGAGCAAGGGAAAGGTCTCCCTGTTGGAGTGGATCTGTGCCTGGTGAGCCCCTTACCTTAAATGCCGGCCTACTCCAGCCACCCAAGAATCTTCATTAAGTGGTTCTGAAGTAGGAACTGGTACTTAATTTGCATGGATTCGCACAAAACAAAAATCAATAATTTTCAGAAATTAAGATTCAAATGGGTTGGGCGCAGTGGCTCACACCTGTAATCCCAGCACTTTGGGAGGCTGAGGCAGGTGGATCATGAGGTCAGGAGTTCGAGAACAGCCTGACCAACATGGTGAAACCCTGTCTCTACTAAAAATAAAAAACTTAGCTGGGCATAGTAGTGGGCACCTGTAATCCCAGCTACTCAGGAGGCTGAGGCAGGAGAATCACTTGAACCCAGGAAGTGGAGGTTGCAGTGAGGCAAGATCATGCCATTGCACTCCAGCCTGGGCGACAGTGAGAGACTATGTCTCAAAAAAATAAAGATTCAAGCAGCAGGGCATTCAAGAAAACATTAGGGACTCTTCTGAGCACAGGGCCCTGGCTGTGTAGTTTGTACACTGGCCCAGGTCTGGAGAGAGTGCAAGGCAGGCAGCTGGCCTGCACCATGTGGGTGAACTGAGTCACCCTGCCCTTTGCGGGGGTGTATGGGGACCTTTTCTAGGTATTGGCCTGGGCAGGGCTGATGACATGAGCAGAGCTTGTCCAGGTCTGGGCTGAACATGATACACTGGGACAAGTTGAAGGGAGGGGGATTGGAGTGGGGTGCTCCAGGGAGCATCATCTCTGTACAACAGGAAGTCCCTGAGCTTGGACACATGACTTAATCATCTGTCACGAGGTTCAAAGCAAAACCCAGAAGGCCAGGCAATGATGCAATGAAACTGTCACTACCCAAGTTAGCATTTTCCAGTATCATTAAAAAATGTTTTATATATACGAGGTCTCGCTGTGTTGGCCAGGATGGTCTCGAACTCTTGGCCTCAAGTGATCCTCCTGCCTTGGCCTCTCAAGGTGTTGGGATTACACTCATGAGACACTGCCCCTGGCCTCCAACACTGTTTTAAAATTTTTGATATATCTGTGATTTTTGGATTATACCTGTTTTGTTACTTCCATTAGAGAAAATTGGCCAGGCGAGGTGGCTCACGCCTGTAATCCCAGCACTTTGGGAGGTTGAGGTGGGCAGACCACATGGTGTTTCTCCTGTCAGAGTTTGAGACCAGTTTGGACAACATGGTGAAACCCTGCCTGTACTAAAAACACAAAAATTAGCCAGGCATGGTGATGGGTGCCTGTAATCCCAGCTACTCAGGAGGCAGAGGCAGGAAAATCTTTTGAACCCATGAGATGGAGATTGCAGTGAGCTAAGATTGTGCCACTGCACCACTCCTGCCTGGGCCACAGAACAAGACTCCGTCTCCAAAAAAAAAAAAAAAAACCTTCAAAAGCAGATTTTTGTCATTGCCAGGTGACATTACTAATCATTAATCATGGGTGTACAAGGACAAAGGAAATGAGGGCAAAATAATTTATGCCTTGTTTTCTTTGCCTTTGACCTTCAGCCCCATGCATTCCTGCAAATGGTTTGCCCATGGCAAACATTTGAAGACCTTAATTTTTCTGTTTTAAGTGAGATTTCCAAGTGAATTTATGTTGTCTGGAAAGACAATCCCTTTACTGGAGAGCAATTGGTATTTGAAGAGAATGAGATCAGGTTGCTAAGGACACCCTTATTTGTAATCTTTGGTTTATATA
Source organism: Cebus imitator (assembly GCF_001604975.1). Lineage (NCBI taxonomy): Eukaryota > Metazoa > Chordata > Mammalia > Primates > Cebidae > Cebus > Cebus imitator. The sequence continues at coordinate 37,913 of NW_016108273.1, forward strand.
AATTATTGGTGAATAAGAGAAATATGTTTATTCTTTTTTCCCAGATGGTAAACCAGAAGGGAAGAGTGTTACAGGGTAAAGTGAGTCATGGGGCGTGGGAGGCTCAGATGGAACAGGGCCCTGGGATGCCTCTCTCTCTTGCCTTGGGACCTCTAATTTACCTACCAGGCCTCAAATTAAAAGACAAAGTTTTCTAATCTGGGTGGGAACGGATAAAAGTTACTCTGGGTGGATGGACAGCGGAGGGAAAGAAGTAGTTTGCAGAAACTGAAAGAGGACTTTTTTTTGGAGAGAGAGGAAGAAATCTCTTGTTAATTAAAAACCAAAATATCATTTGCAGTGCCTTCCTTTTCCTACCAGTCGTTTAAGAAATTGACATGTAGCAAGGGGAGAAATGCCAGATGTAGGTGATGGGGAGGAAGGCAGCAAATCACACTGCCACGTGTGTACCTATGCAACAGTCTTACATGTTCTTCACATGTACCCCAAAACCTAAAATGCAATAAAATAAATAAATGGGAAAAAAAAAAGAAATTGACATGTAATTCACATACCACAAAATGCAGCAACTTAAAGTGTACCATTCTCCAGTATTTGTTTTTGAGATGACATCTTGCTCTATCACCCAGGCTGAAGTACATGGTGTAATCTCAGTTCACTGCAAACTGCGCCTCCCAGATTCAAGCCATTCTCCCATATCAGGCTCTCAAGTAGCTGGGGTTAAAGGCACCCTCCATCGTGCCTGGCTAAATTTGTATTTTTAGTAGAGACAAGGTTTCACCATGTTGGCCAGGCTGGTCTTGAACTCCTGACCTCAGGTGATCTGCCCACCTTGGCCTCCCAAAGTGCTGGGATTGCAGGCTCAAGCCACTGCACCAACCACATATTCTCAGTTATTAATTGTTCTATCAAAGAAGTAGGAAGCCCACATATTACTTATCTATTTATCTAATGTTAATAGAGCTTTCTTATAACTAATGTTTACATAGATATCTTTTTTCATCCTGTTGTTTTCATCTTA
>NW_016108273.1:39288-64329 GCF_001604975.1 Cebus imitator
TTTTTTTTGTATTTTTAGTAGTAAACCAGCATGCCTGGCCTATTCTTTTGTTTTTTGTTCCTCTTTTCCTGCCTTCTTTTGGATGGATGGAGTGATTATTCATGTATCCTTTCATCTCTAGTGGCTTTTTGGCTTTTTGCTCTGTTTTTAGCTATAGATGCTTTCTTTAGCAATTGTTCTAGGGATTACAACACACACCCTGACTTTTCACAGTCCACCTGCAGAGCTTATGACACCACTTGGGCAATAAGGCAGTGAAAAGGAATGAAGCACAGACATGGGCCACATGTGGGTGAGCCTGACACTTTATGCCAAGTCCAGTCAGCCAGTCACCAAGGGCCACATACTGTATCATCCCATTTATATGAAATGTCCAGATGGGAAATCCAGAGGGACAGGGAGCAGATTACTGGTTACCTAGTGCTGGGGGTAGAAGGAAGAATTGGAAGGGGTGATGATGAAGGATAACAGTGTTCCTTGTTGGGGAAATGAAAATGTTCTAAAATCGATGGTGGTGATGGATGCACCATTCTGAGTAAACAAAGAGCCACTGATGTTGACACTTTATTTTTATTTATTTATTTGTTTGGAGACAATTCTCACTGAGTTGCCCAAGCTGGAGTCCAGTGGCATGATCTTGACTCACTGCAACCGACACCTCCCAAGTTCAAGTGATTCTTCTGCCTCAGCCACCTGACTAGCTGGGATTACAGGCATGTGCCACTGCACCTAACATTTTTTTTGTTGTTTTTTTTTTTGAGACAGATTCGGGCTCTGTCATTGAGGCTGGAGTGCAGTGACGTGATCTCAGCTCACTGCAACCTCTGCCTTTCAGTTTCAAGCGATTCTCCTGCCTCAGCCTCCCATGTAGCCGGGATTAAAGTCTCCCGACACCACATTGGGCTACTTTTTTGTGTTTTTAGGAGATGGTGTTTCACCATGTTGGCCAAGTTTGGTCTTGAACTCCTGACTTCAGGTGATCTACCCGCCTTGGCCTCCCAAAACGCTGGGATTACAGGCCTGAGCCACTGCATCCAACTCCATAAGGTAAATTTATATTTACCTTTTAAGAAACTGCCAAACTGTCTTTTGGAGTGACCATGCTGTCTTATGTTCCCCCAGCATGTGTGAAGGCTCCACTTCCACACACCCCCACTTGATACTGATAGTGACATCTTTTTGTTTTTTGACATGGAGTCTCACTCTGTCACCCAGGCTGGAGTGCAGTCGCGCAGTCTCTGCTCACTGCAATCTCTGCCTGTGGGATCAAACAATTCTCCTGCCTCAGCCTCTTGAGTAGCTGGAACTCCAGATGCAGGTCACCATGCCCGGCTAATTTTTTTGTATTTTTAGTAGAGACAGGGTTTCACTATGCTGCTTGGGCTGGTCTTGAACTCCTGACCTTGTGATCCACCCACCTTGGCCTTCCAAAGTGCTGGGATTACAGGTGTGAGCCACCACATCTGGCCATGACATCTTTTTAATGTTGAACCTTTCTTGATAACATGTGCAGCGTGACTTTCTTTGCATTCAAAGTGTTTCATTGAATGATTTCTTCATATGGATTGTGTGTGCATATTTTCGCATGTTTATTTCTGACAGTTTTTTTGGGGGTGTGCTGTTGCAAATGGGATGTTTTCTTCTTTTTTCTAACTGCTTGTTTGTACATAGGAAGACTGTCTGAGGCCAGGCTTGGTGGCCGAAGCCTGTAATCTTAGCACTTTGGGAGACTGAGGCAGGATTGCTTGAGCCAAGGAGTTTGAGACCAGCCTGGGCAGCATAGTAAGACCCCATCTCTATTTTTATTTTTTTGACACAGGGTCTTGCTCTGTAGCCCAGGCTGGAGTGTAGTAGTGCAGTTCTGGCTCACTTCAACCTCCATCTCCCAGGTTCAAGCAATTCTCATGCCTCAGCCTCCTGAGTACCTGGTATGACAGGAGCATTTCACCACACCCAGCTAACTTTTGTATTATTAGTAGAGTCAGCATTTTGCCATGTTGGCCAGGCTGGTATGGAACTCCTGGCCTCAAGCAATCTGCCTGCCTTGGTCTCCCAAAGTGCTGGGATTACAGACATGAGCTATGCCCGGCCCCATCTCTATAGTTTAACAACTAAGAAAAAGGAAGGCTGTTTAGTATGTTCCTTTTGTATCTACCTCCTTAGCAAAATCTTTCTGCCTCATTTTTCAGAGTAAATATAACTATTTCACCTTCTGCTTTTTTCTTTAATGTCTTATTTTGCTCCTTGCCTAGTTGCATCAGCTAGGGCCGCCAAAATAATGGTGGTAACAGAGGGCATTCTTTTGTTCCAAAGGTTGATGGAAGCTTCTATTGCTTCCATCCCTTACAAATGATGCTGGGCTTTGCCTTGATGGGTGTTTGTCTGGGTGTAATTTCTTTATTATGTGTAATTTAAAGAAGTGTCCCTCTTTCTAATTTGATAAGTTTCTTTTACAAATTTTGTAGTCAAATGCCTTTTGAACATCTATGGTGATTATGATTTTAATTTATACGAATATAAATGAAATGAAAAGATGTTCTAATTTCGAGCCATCCTTTTCACACTGTACAAGTCTCACTTGGGTTAGGTAAATTTTTTTTAAGCCCCAGTGGGGTTTATTTGCTAATATATTATTTTGGATTTTCATACATTGATTTTTATGTAAACGTCTTATCTTGTTTTGTTTTAGAGATACGGCCTTGCTCTGATGCCCAGGCTGGAGTGCAGTGATGTGATCACACTTTATTGTAATTTTAAACTCCTGGGCTAAAGTGATCCTCCTGCCTCAGCCTCCTGGGCAGCTGACACTACAGGCATGTGCCATCATGCCTGGCTAATTTTTAAATTTTTTGTAGAGACAGAGCCTTGCTATGTTGTCTAGGCAGCAGTTCAGTGTACATTGTAGATGTGAACATTTACTGGTCTTTCTGCTGGAATCATTCCCTCTCCCATCTGTTTGTCTTTAAATTCTGGGCATGCACACACACTCCACCCGCACCTCCTAACTGCAAAATATCGATGTTGTCCAACCTGCCTTGTGAAGGGAGAACTGTTTTCCCTCTTTGTATCTCTGCTGGTGTCCAGTCCACTGCTGTGTTTTTGGTATATACTTTACCCACAGAGTATGGGAGGCAGGAAGGGAAGGCTTCTGCATTTCCTTTGTGGACCCGACATCATGGATCCATTAAGCATATTGGGAAACCAGCAGGTCAGGTGGCTGCACACTCTAGTTGGATCTGACTCTGAATTGCTCAGGGCCCCCTGCATGCCAGTGACTTGCTTTTCTTTGTGAGTTGTCTCTTCACTCATACTCCTAGGCTGATTTCCCCAAAACAGTGGCTAGCACAGCACCTGTAACAGTTGTGGGTGCATTTCTGATCTTGCATGACCTGATTTACAGGGTATTTTGAACAGGAGCTACCTATTATGGCTTGGGATATGGCTAAAGTTTACTTGACTTTCTTTCATAAAGTAACTGGTAGAATATGTGGTGTAAGGCTATTACTACAAAAGCAGAAGTGGTGGGGGGTGATTGAGCTTGGGCAGCACTGGGAGGCAGACAGGCCCACATCAGCACTGCCCTGGGCATTTGTAGGTTACATGACCTTGGGGGAATCCCCTAGCTCTCTGAGCCTTTGTTTCTTCCCTCATTAAGGAGATCATTCATTCCTCATTGGACTATTGTAAGGTTTAAGATCAAACATCTTTCAAGGCACTTGGAGCAGCGCCTGGGCTCGGGGTCTTTAGGCTGTAACCATAGCAAACACTCAGATCCCAGCCATCATCCCTTCTCTTCTCTCCAGCATGGGAATGTGGAGGACCAACCTGCTCATTCCCATTTACTCTGGAGTTCTTTCTTCTGAACTTCATCTGGCACCTGCCGTGCACCAGGGATTCATGGGTGTGGAGGCCAGGGACAGCCAAGTCTGGCATCTGGCCTTCAGCTTGCCTCAGTCCCCATGGCTGACACCTGGCCCTTTGCTCTGGAATCTGGACCCTACAATCTACCACCAAATGCTCAGCCCAAAGACGGCACCCCCTATTGGTAAGAAGATTGCATAACTGCCCATGTCTCCCCATCTCCTGAGTTGATGATCAGACCCAGGAATCCAGAGACACATTCTTGGATTCCATGAGGTTTATTCTTCAGTTGAAAACTCAAAGGAAAATGTTATGTTCCAAAAGAAAGTAAAAAAAGTTTGAATGCTCTAGCCTGGGAGCCTGAGTTCACAGGTGCCCCTACCAAAACAGAGGCCCTCAAAAGCCTTCAGTCCCCGTGTGTCTACCCCAGAGGGTAGCTATCGGGCTTCTGAAGAGCTATCAGTTCCCCTCAAAGAAGCTCCTGCCTCAGGAGACCCCTGGATCAGGCAGGGAAAGCCAGGACCAGGCAGCTGAGAACCTGACTTCGTGTCCCCCTGCGCACAGTCAGCGTTCTGAAGCAGTGGCTTCCCACATGGCTGTTGAATAAGTTAATACTTAGGCATGAACAGGAGCCAGTAGGCCTCTCCCTGCAGGGCTGGGACTCGCTGGCCATGCTGTGTCTTGGTTTACAGTGGAGGTGTGGAGAAAGGGGGAGAATTACCAAGACCAGTGGGAGAGTTTCATGTCCTCAGAAGTATTTGGAGGGCAGTGGCAAACAGCTCTTCTTCCCTGGATTTGAAGCACATGCCGTTCTCAGTTTCCCGACATTCCATGCTGGTTATTCTGTCCCAGCCAAGAATCTTGCCCTTGTCAAGGAGCTGGAATTAGAGTAGAAGGTAAAGAAGTTTGAAGTCTTTGGCAGCCTAGTTTTGGCTTAGATGAAATCTCAAACTGAAAAGAGAGAAGAGAAGTAAGGCCAGGCTATGGGCTCCAGAGGAGAGAGGCCCCTGCTGTTTCCTGGGATAAATTATGTTGGGGCCCCTATTACAGCCCCTGGCCCTCCTTATTAAAAGGACAACTCTCTATCCACTCCCACCCATCTTCCGCTCCTCTTTCTGTAAGAGCAGCAGGCATGGGTCAATGAGTCCCTACACCTGCCAGGCCTTTGCAGGCAGTGGTATTAGGCCCAGCCTGCTGAGTCCCTAGGAAACTGAACAAGCATCTATGGAGCACTCACTCCATGTCAGGCTCTGCCACGAGCACCCTGGAGACAGAAGACCAAGACATACTTCCCAGCCCAGGGGAGGATGGAACCTTAGCACAAGATGCATTGAGAGCTTGGGATGCATCCAACCCAAAGTGCAGGCTAAAGGGAACTCTCACTGTGTGGGTGGGATCTTCAGTACAGCTTGCAGTGGAGGCTGCTCTACTGTTTCCCCATCAAGTGTGGTGGGCAAGGGCACAGACTGGACACTCAGAGCTACCAGGGAAGGAAGAGCTCTTCTATCCCTCATATGCTAGGAGAACTGTTTAAAAGATTGGCTTTATTTAACTTCTTTGAGATGGAGTCTAGCTCTGTCACCTAGGCTGGAGTACAGTGGCTCACTGCAATCTCTGCCTCCCAGGATCAAGCAATTCTGCCTCAGCCTCCTGAGCAGCTGAGATTACAGATGCCTGCCACCACGCCCAGCTAATTTTTCTATTTTTATTAGAGATGGGGTATGGCCAGGCTGGTCTCCAACTCTTGACCTGAAGTGATCTACCTGCCTCAGCCTCCCAAAGTGCTGGGATTACAGGCGTGAGTCACCGTACCCTGCTATTTATTTTTTTGAGATGGAGTCTTGCTCCGTTGCCTAGGCTGAAGTACAGTGGCACAGTATCAGCTCATGGCAATCTCTGCCTGCTGGGTTCAAGTGACTCCCCTGCCTCAGCCTCCTGAGGAGCTGAGACTACAGGCATGAGCCACCATGCTTGGCCAGGAAGTGCTCTTCTGTCCCTCATCTGCTAAGAGTACTGTCTAAAAGATGGGCTTTAGGTAGGCTTTCTGCCATCTCTTTCTACTACATTCTGGTTCTTTTTCAGTATGTAATTTTCAGTAATTAGTAAATTAGCTGTTTGGCTAAATTACTAAACTAAATTTAGTGATTAGTAATTTTAATAATTTCTGCTTCCCTGCTGCAATCTATGATCTCTGTCTAATAAGCCTACTATCTGAGTCCTGTGGGTCTGTGTCTATTATTGTCTGTCTGTGCTGGTTTTTCCACTTAGAATTTTACCTCCCTAAGAGTGTTTTTTACAACTATGGTGTTCATAATCCTATCATCATGCCCAGCATGGAGGTGCTCAATAAATACATATTTCCAATGTCAAAAACTTTAAATGTGGTAAAACACAAAAAATTTACCACAACTATTTAAAGTACACACTTCAGTGTAAGTACATTCATATTTTTGTGCATCCAAACTCTGGAACTTACTAAATCCTGCCAAACTGAAACTCTGTCCCCATTAAATAAGCCATTACTGCTCTCTCCCAGCACCTGGCTGCTACCACTCTACTTTCTGTCTCTGTGAATCTGATTACTCTAGGTCCTTCCCATAAGTGGAATCATACGGTATTTCTCTTTTTGTGACTGCCTTATTTCACTTTGCATAATGTCCTCAAGGTTCATCCATGTGCTAGCATGTGTCGGAATTTCCTTCCTTTTTAAGGCTGAATAATGTTTGACTGTATGGAGAGACCACATTTGTTTATCTGTTGGTGGGCACTTGGGTTGTTGCTATTTTTTGGCTCCTATGAATAACGCTGTGCTGAGACCAGCTCAGCCTTGGAGACCCCAACACATGCAGCACTGAAGGAATTAAGAAACAGACACAGAGATAGCAAAAGGTGGGTTCAGAGTGGAGCACCAGGGGTCTCACAGCATTTCCAGCTGAGAGTCCAGAGCAGACTCTGACCTATGTATTTATTTTTGACTTTCCAGTGACAAGTTTTACAAGCGGATGCTCTGTGTTCTTTCATTGTTTAAAGGTAAACTAACCAGGCAGCTAGTGTGTGTTTACTATATGTTAAAGATGAACTAGAAAGTGCTCTTTACGAGGAAACAAAGGAAAGAGTCACACATCCTGTGTTCAAAGAACTAATTCATCTGGTATGAGACATAATTATATTGGATATTGTTTTATAATGCTTTGAGCAGTTTGCTGCTTTGGGGGCAGTTTTCCGCTTTCAGGGGCCGACTAGGTTTCCCTTGCCTCCGCTCTCAATAGGATTTCTCAGCAAACAATATGATTTCTCACACATGTCAGAATTTGCTCTCAATGCTGCTATGAACATCAGTGTATAAATGTGTGAGGCCTTTTGAATTGTAGGGGGTACATACCCAGAAGTGGAAATGCTGGATTATATGGTAATCCTTTGTTTTGAGACAGAGTCTCACTCTGTCACCCAGGGTGGAATGCAGTGGTGCAATCTTGGCTCCCTGCAACCTCTGCCTCCTGGGTTCAAGCGATTCTTAACCCTCAGCCTCCCGAGTAGCTGGGATTACAGGCCTGCACTGCCACACCTAGCTAGTTTTTGTGTTTTTAGTAGAGATGGATTTCACCACATTGGCCAGACTGGTCTTGGACTCCTAGCCTTAAGTGATTCAGCTGCCCTGGCCTCACAAAGTGCTGGGATTACAAGTGTGTGCCACCATGCCTGGCCTGTTTTTAACTTTTTGATGAAAAGTTTAAACACTGTTTTCCATAGCTACAGCTCTATTTTAAACTCCCAGTAAGAGTATACAAGGCTTCCAACCGCTCAGCATCCTCGCTAACACTTTATTTTCTGTATGGATTACAGCCATCTTAATGAGTCTGAGGTGGCCTCTCCACGTGGGTCTTCTTTTTTTTTCTTTTTTTGAGAGGGAGTCTTGCTCTGTCACCCAGACTACAGCGCAGCAGTGCAATCTTGGCTCACTGCAACCTCCACCTCTCAGGTTCAAGCAATTCTCCTGCCTCAGCCTCCTGAGCATCTGGGACTTCAGGCACATGGCACCACACCCAGCTAATTTTTCTATTTTTAGTAGAGACGTGGTGTTACTATGTCTGCCAGGCTGGTCTCAAACTCCTGACGTCAAGTGATCCGCCCACCTCGGCCTTTCAGAGTGCTGGGATTACAGGCATAAGCCACCATGCCCAGCCTCTCCACGTGATTTTCATTTGTTTCCCTAATAGTGATGGTGAGCATCTTTTTATGTGCTGATTGGCCATTTGCATCTCTTATTTGGTGGACTATCTATTCAAGTCCTTTGTGCATTTTTGAACTACCTTAGTTGGGTTTTGTTGTTGCATTGTGATAGTGCTTTATTTATTCTAGATGGGAACTCTTTGACATGTAATTTGCACATCTGTCATTCCATAGGTTGCCTTTTCAGTCTGTTAATAGTATCCTTCGATGCAATCCAATCTGTATACTTTTCCTTTTGTTGTTTGGGCCTTTGGTGTCATATCCAAGAAATCATTGCCAAAGGAAGCTCTCCTTCTATGTTCTAAGAGTTGTCAGCTGGGAACAGTGGCTCCCGCCTATAATTCCAGCACATTGGGAGGCTGAAGCGGATGAATCACGAGGCCAGGAGTTCAAGACCAGCCTGACCAAGATGCTCTGTCTCTATTAAAAATACAAAAATTAGCTAGGCGTGGTGATGGGTGCCTGTAATCCCAGCTACTTGGCAGGCTGAGGCAGAGAATTGCTTGAACCCGGGAGCCTGAGGTTGCAGTGAGCCAAGATCATGCCACTGCACTCCAGCCTCGGTGTCAGAGTGAGACTCTGTCTCAAAAAAACAAAAGTTGTACAGCCTCAGATCTTACACTTGGGTCTTTGATTCATTATTGAGGTTTTCTTTTCTTTTCTTTAACATGATGTAAGGTAAGGCTTTAACTTCCTTCTTTTGCCTGTGGCTATCTAGTTTTCCTGCACCATTTCTTAAAAGACTGTCCCTTCCCTGACTGAAAAATCTTGGCATCCTTATTGAACTCATTTGACCATATGTGTAAGAGTTTCCTTCTGCACTCTGTATTTGGTTCCACTGGTCTCTCTGTATGTCTTTACTGCTGTACCACACTTTTGACCACTGTAGCTTTTTTTTTTTTTTTTTTTTTTTTTNGACAGAGTCTTGCTCTGTCACCAGGCTGGAGTGCAGTGGCGCAATAGCTGTGACCACAGGTGTGTGCCACCACACCTGGCTAATTTTTGTATTTTTAGTAGAGATGAGGTTTCATCATGTTGGCCAGGATGGTCTTGATCTCTTGACCTCGTGATCTGCCCACCTTGCCCTCCCAAACTCCTGGGATCACAGGCTTGAGTCACCATACCCAGCCCACTGTAGCTTTTAATAATACATTTTGAAATTGAGAAGTAAAAGACTTACAACTTTGTTACTTTTTCAAGATTGCTTTGGCCATTTGGGATCTCTTGAAATTGTGTATAAACTTTACAAAATTTATAAGGATGGATTTTTCTATAATTGAAGAAAAAAATGTCACTGAGATTTTGAGAGCAATTAAACTAAACCTGTAGATCACTTTGAGTTGTATTGACATCTTAACGAAACTAAGCCTTTTAATACATAAGTATGAGGCCTTTACATTTCTTACACAACCGGCCTCTGGAACTCAAAATCTTGCCAGAGTCTTTGCCTTCTGGTTGGCTTTATTCCTGTTTTATTCTTTTTGATGCTATTGTAAACTGACTTTTTTTTCTTTCTTTTTTTTCTTTTTTAAAGATAGTGTCTCACTATGTTACTCATGCTAGGGTACAGGAGCTATTCACAGGCATAATCATTATAAAAACTGACAGCATTGACCTCCCAGGCTCAAGCGATTTTTCTACCTCAGCCTCCCAAGTAGCTGGGACTATAGGCATCCACAATCAAGCCAGCAGGAACTGTTTTCTTAATTTCCTTCTTGGATTGTTGACTCTTAGTGTGTAGAAATGCAACTGACTTCTGTATGTTGATTTTGTAATCCTGAAACTTGGACAAATTATTAGTTCTAACAGTTTATTTTATGCAGTCTTCAGGATTTTCTACAAAGAAGATCATGTCGCTTGTTAACAGAGAAAATTTTACTTCTTCCTTTCCAATTTCGATGCCTTTTCTTTTTCCTTTCTTTCTTAATAGCTCTGGCTAGGATTTCCAGTATTATCAAAGCAGGCATCATTGTTTTATTCCTCATCTTGGAAAAATTTGTCTCTCATCGAGAATGATACTAGCTGGAGGTTGTTCATATGACCTTTATTACGTTGAGGTTGTTTTGATTTCTAGTCAGTATTTTTAATCATGAAAGGACATTAAACTTCATTAAATGCTTTTTCTGTACTAATCAGAACAAATTGTCATACGTTTTCTTTCCTTCATTCTGTTAATGTGGTATCTTACCCTAATGTTTATATGGTAACCTTTCCATTCCAGGAATAAATCTTACTTAAACATGCTATATAATCCTTCTAGGATGCTGGTGAATTCTCAGTATTTTCTTGAGCACTTTTGCATCTGTATTGATCAGGAATAGTGGTACGTTTTCTTCTGCTGCTTTGTCTGTCTTTGGTATCAGTAATGCTGGCCTCACAGAATCAGTTTGGAGGTATTCTTTCCTTAGTATTTTGGAAGAAGATGAGAAGGATTGGTATTGATTCTGTAAATGTTTGGTACAAGTCACCCATGAAGCCATCTGTTCTTGTACTTTCTTGTCAAGTTTTTGGTCACTGATTCATCTTCTATTTCATTTATTTCTGTTCTAACTTTTAGTATTTCCTTCCTTCTCCTAGCTTTGGGTTTAGGCTGTTCTTCTCTTGCTAATAATTTAAGGTACAAAGTTAGGATTTTGGTTTGAGAGCTTTTCCTTTTTCTTTTATTTGACAGAGGGTCTTGCCACTTGCTGAGTTAGTCTCAAACTCCTGGGTTCAAGCAATCTCCTGGCCTCAGCCTTCCAAGTAGGTGGGATTATAGAACAGTGTCACTATGCCTGGCTGCTGCTTTGTGTGTGTGTGTGGGGGGGGAGTGAGGGGAAATGGAGCCTAGCTGTGTCACCTAGGCTGGAGTGAAGTACAATCTTGGCTCACTGCAACCTCCTCCTCCTGGATTCAAATGATTCTCCTGCCTCAGCTTCCCAAGTAGCTGAGACTACAGGTGCTTGCCACCACGCCTGGCTAATTTTATGTTTTTAGTAGAGATGGGGCTTCCCCATGTTAGCCGGGCTGGTCTTAAACTCCTGACATCAGGTTATCTGCCTGTCTCGGCCTCCCAAAGTGCTGGGATTACAGATGTGAGCCACCACTTCCAGCCAGCTTTTTTTTAAATGTAAGCATGTACAGCTATAAATGTCCCTCATAGCACTGCTTTTGCTGCATCCCATAAGATTTGATACCTTGTCTCAAAATACTTTATAATTGTCATTATTTTTATTTGATCCATAGTTTTGTAGTATCTTGTTGAGTTCCCATAGATTTGTGAATATTCTAGTTTTCCTTCTGCTATTATCATTTCAGTCTTTTAAGATGTATTAAATCTTGCTTTCAGGCCTAATATATGATCTTTCCCAGAGGACATTCCACATGTACTTTGAAGAATGTGTATTCTGCTGCTGGGTGAACTCATCTGTGTATGTCTGGTAGGTCGAATTCGTCTATAGTATCATTCAAGCTCTCTGTTTCCTTCTTGATCTTCTGTATGGGTGTTGTATCCATTATTGAAAGTCAGTTATTGGGCAGGCACAAAGGCTCATGCCTGTAATCCCAGCACTTTGGGAGGCCAAGGTAGATAGGTCACTTGAGGTCAGGAGTTCAAGAGCCTGGCCAACATGGTGAATCCCTATCTCTACTAAAAATAGCTGGGCATGGTGGCATACACCTGTAATCTCAGCTACTCTGAGGCTGAGGCACAGGAACCACTTGAATTCAGGAGGTTGCGGCTGCACTCCAGCCTGGGAAACACAGAGTCTCGAAAAAAAAAAAAAAAAGTGAGGTGTTGAAATTTCCTACAATTTTCATAGAACTGTCTGTTTCTCTTTTCATTCTGTCAGTGTTTGCGTCATATATTTAGGAGCTCTGAAGTGCGTTGCTTGTACCTTTATAACTGTTGCATCTTTTTGTTGAATGGACTGTTACTATCTCTTACAACAGCTTTTGACCTTAAGTCTATTTAGTCTGAGATTAATCCTCTTCCTTTTTTCAGTTACCATTTCCATGGAGTATCTTTTTTCATCCTATGTTTAAGTCTCTTACTGTCTTTAGATTGTGCAAATAATTTGCATTTTTAAAGATTATCATCTGATGAAACTCAATAGCCTGGTGGGTGACTGTGCCATGAGGCCCACAGCCAGGGACTAAGGTGAGCAGTTGTTCTGGGAGGACTCCAGCACACCATTTATGGGGCCTCCCTATGCCACTCTGTGGATTGTCTTCTGCATGGCTTATGGTTTTCTCTCTCAATTCCTTCTTTCTGCCTTCCTTTGTGTTTGATTTTTTTTTTTTTTTGCGTGACACACTTAGAATGCCTTCTCACTTCCTTTTGTGTACATTCTGTAGATATTTTCTTTATAATTACCATGAGGATTATATAAAACATCCTGAAGTTATAGCAATTGATTTTAAACTAGTAAGTTCAATCACATAAAAATATTTTACTCCTTGACAGCTCTGCCCTGTCCTGTGTTGTTGATGCTACAAAATATATCTATATTTTAGAGAGAGAGTCTCACTCTGTCACCCAGGGAGTACAGTGTCACTGTCATAGCTCACTGTAACCTGAAGCCCCTGGACTAAGGCAATCCTTGATAGCTGAGACTACAGGTGCACGCCGCCATGCCTAATTTTTTTTAATAAATTACATATTTAACATAGGCTTATGATTACACCTCTTTTAAATCCAATAAAATAATTAAAATCAGAGATGTGAATCAAAATTCCAATAATATAGGTCTTTATATGTGGCTTCAAATGTCCACCTAGCATCTTTTTGTTTTGACTTGAAGGACTCCCTTTAGCATTTCTTGCAGGACAGGTCCAAATATTATGAACTATCTCAGCTTTTGTTTATCTGAGAATGTCTTAATTTCTCTGGTCAGGTGCTAGGTGGAAGGATCACATGAGGTCAGGAGTTCGAGACCAGCCTGGCCAACATGGTGAAACCCCATCTCTACTAAAAATACAAAAACATGGTGGTGGATGCCTGTAGTCCCAACTACTTGGGAGGCTGCACTACTGTACTCCAGCTGGGAGGACAGAGCAAGACCCTATCTCAAAAAGATAATAAAAAGTGTCTTAATATTTTTTTCTTATGAGAGTTCATAAGATACCTTTATTTTGTAACTTACAACTACCTTTAAATTTGTCCTTCAATTGTTAACTGTAATTGATGACTGCTTTTCTTAAATACTTCATTGGTGTCCAAGAGAGGGGAAGAATTTAGCCCTTGATTTAAAATAAGTAAACCCAGCCAGACACAGTGGCTCACACCTGTAATCCCAGCACTTTGGGAGGCCGAGGCAGACGGATCATGAGGTCTGACATTTGAGACCATCCTGGCCAACATGGTGCAACCCCATCTCCACTAAAAACACAAAAAAAATAGTGGGGTGTGGTGACACATGCCTGTAATCCCAGCTCCTCAGGAGGCTGAGGCAGGAGAATTGCTGGAACCCGGGAGGAGGAGGTTGCAGTGAGCTGGGATTGCTCCACTGCACTTCAGCCTGGGCGACAGAGCAAGACTCCATCTCAAATAAATAAATAAACCCTAAGAGGAAGACAGGGGACCTTAACTGCAGATAATACTCCATTGTTACCCTGTGGCTATAAGTCTTCTGAGTTGCCTGTCCTCCCAGATGTTCTGTTGATGGCTGTAGTAGCTGACAGTTTTGTATTTACACGGTCAGAACAATGAGTGCTTCTGCTTGATTCCAGATTCTCCAAGCTTCCCGTGGAGCCACACCACCTCCTGTCTTGGCACTTCATGAGTCTAATGCTGCTTCCTGAGAGGATCTGGTTGGTAGACCATGACCTTGATTCCTGCCTCTAAGCCTAGCTTTATTCTCAGCAGCCACCACCTTTTTGGCACTAGAACAGTGCTTTTTATAGTGCACTCATCAGTGGATACTGAAATTACAACCTGGCCATTTGGATGTTCAACTAATGCTTTATGCTGCAGACTCCCTGCAACTCACCAACCCGTGCCGGAACTCACTGGAGCTCAGGTGTGTAGCACTACCTTGTTTCTCTATGGCTGGGAGTAAAAACATTGTTTATGTGTTTATTTCCCATTTTTCACTTTGAAGGTTTTGTTTTGTGAGACAAGGTCTCACTCTGTCATGCAGTCAGGAGTGTAGTCATGGCTCACTGCAGCCTTGACCTTCTGGGTTCAAGCCATCTCACCTCAGCCTCCCAAAGTGCTAGGAATCCAAGCATGAGCCACTGCACCTGGCCTACTTTTGAGCTTTGAGTTCTTTATTTGTTCTAGAGATGAGTCTCTGGAGATGAGTCCTTGGTCCGATAGGTGGTTTGTAAATGTTTTTGCCAATCTGTAGCTTATCTTTCCATCTTCCTAACTGAGTCTTTCAGAGGACAAAAATGTGGTCTCCCTTGCAGATACTCTGCCCCTGTAGCAGGAAAGCAGACACAGACAGTATGTAAATGAACATGTGGATGGGTCCCTTGAGTAAGTGTCCACTTGTGGTAAAGAGATGTCTAGACAGACCAGTGCCGAGAGGTTATTTCATTAAGTAATAGTTGAGCTGGTTATAAACTCTAACCTCGTGCTTACTTTCTCTTACTCCACTGTCTTCTGTTGCTACTGTTGGGAAAGCAATTGTCAACATGTTCTTCCTTCTTTCTACCCTCCTCAGTAGGTTTTAGGACCTGTTCTTTGTCTTTTCTGCAATTTTGTTTTGATGGGTGTAGGTATGCATGGATTTATTGTATTGGGGATTGTGCCTCCTGACTCTAAAGGGTCCTCAGTCCTGTCTCTGTTTTCATTCTGGAATTTTTCTTGAGGCAGACTCTCCTTCTGTCACCAGGCTGGAGTGCAGTGGCAAGATCTTGGCTCACTGCCACCTCCACCTTCTGGGTTCAAGCATTTCTCCTGCCTCAGCCTCCCAAGAAGCTGGGATTAGAGGCACACACATACACACCAGGCTAATTTCTGTATTTTTAGTAGAGATGAGGTTTCACCATGTTGGCCAGGCTGGTCTTGAACTCCTGACCTTAGGTGATCCACTCATCTTGGCCTCCCAAGTGCTGGGATTACAGGGATGAGCCACCACACTCGGCCTGAAATTTCTTTGAGACATGTTGGATCCTCTCATTTCATCCTCCCTTTGTCGTATTTTTCAATTGATTAAGTTTTAAATGTCTGTGAATGGCAGCCACTAATTCTGGCATCTGTAGCTCTTGGAAGTCCACTCCTCTTGTTGATACTGACCTCTACGCCCTTTTAGTGGGGTTTTGGCTGTGGCAATCATATGCAGCACTGGCTAAAGAATCTCAAGGTAGCTGGTGTTAGAACAGGATTAGAGGTCCACCCTGGTAGTGGAGACAAACCCCCACGCATTTGCTCACAGAAGTCATCTTCTGTGTTGAGGATGATTTTTGCGGTATGAGAGCAGAGGGAAAACAGGGGCTGAGCATTTTCACTAAATGGGAGTGGACATTCAAATCCCTAGTGAGGTTGGGCCTGGTGGCTCACACCTGTCATCCCAGCACTTTGGGAGGCCGAGGCAGGTGGATCACCATAGGTCAGGAATTCATGACCAGCCTGGCCAACATGGCAATACACTATCTCTACAAAAACACCTGACTGTATTTTTGGGAGGCTGAGGCAGGAGTATTGCTTGAAGCTGGGAGGTGGCAGTTGAAATGAGGCAAAATTGTGCCACTACACTCTAGCCTGGGCAGATCATAAATAAGAGATATAATTGACTCACAGTTCTACAGGCTGTACAAGCACAGCTCTAGCATCTGCTTGGCTTCTGGTGAGAGCCTGGGAAGCTTACAATCATGGCAGAAACAGGAGGGGGTGCAAAGAGAGAGAGGAGGTACCAGGCTCTTTATAAACAAACTGCTCTCATGTGAACAGAGCAAGAACTCACGCGTCACCAAACGGAGGCTGCTAAGCCATCCATGAGGGATGTACCCCCTCTAACAAACGTGAGATTTGGAGGGGACACACATCCAAGCTGTGTCAGGGTGTAAATGTTTTGTTTTGATTCTTAGCTCCTTGAATGACAATTATTTGTCCTCCCTGACAAGAGAGAGAGAGATGGGTTTTCCCTCCAGCTGGAAGGCAGATGCCAGACAGGGGGCAGAGTGCCAGCCAGCTGAGGCAGCTTACCGCACTGTGGAGGAGGGGCCAGGGACATGAAGCTGCGGGGAACACAGGTGGATGTAGGTGGCGCCAGAGTGCAGGCAGGCTGGAGCTCCCGGGTGCCACAGGGACCCTACACACACAGGCTGAGGAATGGTGCAGGGTCCACTGGAAATCAGGGTCACCCAGTCACTGTCTCTAGCCTAGACCTCTCCTCCATGCCACTCCCCAGAGTAGATTGGGGAAACGGCTTTTTGTGCCCCAGGGCCCAGGCTCACACTCACCACCCAGAAGCAGTTCCCCAAGCTGGAGCAGGGGTCCCGGAAGAAGGCCAGGCAGGCAGGGGTCTGTCCTGGGCAGGCCTGCTGAGTCTTCTCGGTGGCCCTACAGTCACCACCCACCTGGCAGGATAGACACAAGACTCAGGCCTCCCGCTGGACCATGTGGCTCCCCCACATACATCGGCCTCAGCAGGAGATTTCCCCCAACCCTGGGCCTGCAAAGACCTCTACAGAGCCAGCAGGCCACCTGCCTCTCCTGGGAGTCTGCAGTGAGCAACCCTCAAGAGCCTCAGCCAGAGGGAGGAAGAGCAGGTGCACCTGCTCACCTGCCAGGCTGAGCTCTTCCAGGCTGTGGGCCACAGAGCCATCCAGCAACCCCAGATCATTGCCTGCTTCATTGTCGTTGGTGCCCAGAAGGCCAGTGGATATGCCTGTGGGGAGGAGGGAAGCTGAGGAGGTCCTGAGAGCCCATGATGCTCCCCCAGGGGACTTGTATGAGAGATGAGCCTGAGGCACATGGAGGATTGGTAGAATCCCTCCACCCCGGACTCCCAGAGCCCAGGGCTCTAGCTCCAAACCCTCATCAGAGGAGGGAGAGAAAGCACAGGGACTGAGGACAGCGTGTGTCCCGCCTTCCCCTCTCCATGTCCTCAGCTCAAGTGGCTGGAATCCAGGCCCGCCCTTTGTGTTCCTTGGCACAGGGACCACAGAAAGGCCAACTCCACCCTGGAGCTGCATATCCCAGGGATGGGGGCAGAAAGCCCTGGGCCTCGGTGCCATCATATCAACCACAGTCGCCACCTACAGCCCGGGGACCTGTCGCACTGGAAGCTGAGAATGGTGCATCTCGAAGAGGCTCTTGGTGGTTGGGCCAACCCCATAGGGGCCCAGACTCACCGGGGTGTGAGAGGCCCAGAGTCAGGCTGCAGAGGCCAGTGGGCATGACACAGGAGATGGAGACCCCGTCCTCACTGGCCAGCTCAATCCTGGGGACGTCCCTCCTTTTCATGGCAAGAGGCAGCTGGCGGTCTGGACAGCTCTTCCCTGGCAGGGAGGAGTTGTACATCCTGTAGGCCTGTGGACCAGAGGGGGTGGGCAGGAGGGCTGACCCATAGCCAGGGGACAAGCTTGAAAGGGCCATCTCCCCAGGCAACCTGCCACAGGCACAGGTCTCCGGGGGAAGCTCGGGCCTCTCCTCCTCACCTGCAGGCTGGGGTGGATGAAGGTCAGGTGGTTCAGCTCCACAATCAGGGCTGTGAGACCCGAGCCTGTCTGACTCAGCATCAGGGAGAATGTGTTGTGAGCAAAGTCTTGGGCCAGCAGGATGCTGCCACACTGGGTGCTGAGGTCCCACACTGGCTATCAAGTCACCACATGCTGGGCCAGGGCCACCGGGGCATGGTCTGGGAAGAAGCAGCCCCAAAGGCAGGGTGAGTGGAGCCAGCTCCACCCACTGCAGTGGGAGCCCAATGCCTTCTGGACACCCCAATGCCTAGAGCCCCGGCTTAGCCTGCCCTGAGGCCAGGAGTCTCCCTCCCCTGGTGCAGCAGCCAGAGGTCCAGCGATCCCTCACCTGCTTCAGGATGACATGAGCTGAAGGGCTATGGCCCAATTCAGCCCTAACAAGGAATGGAGTCCCCAGATCCGCTACAAAATTGCTGTGCTAAGTAACAATGCCTGGCTCAGAGGCCACATAGTCATACTTCTGTTTATATCAGATGTCCAGAGCAGGCACAGCCATGGACCCAGCAGGCAGACTGGTAGCTGCAGGGTTTCATTTTAGGATAATTAAAAATGTTTTAAAATCGATTGTGGTGAGGCATGCACATCTCTGAGTAAACTAGAAGCCACTGAATCGTGCACTTAAAATTCACACATCAGCCGGGCACGGTGGTACCAAGCCATCCCAGCACTTTGCGGGGCTGAGGCAGGAGGATCACTTGAACCCAGGAATTCAAGGGTGCAGGGAGCCAAGATCGAACCACTGCACTCCAACCATGACAACAGAGTGAGATCTAGTCTCAAAAAAAAAAAAAAATCATCAAAGTCATCCATTTAATCTCAAGAAGCTACGGGGGGCGGGGGGGCATTGACTGTTTAAGTGGATCGCTAATGGCTCCCTCAAACATGACAGCAGTGTCCTGCAGAACTGCTGTCTTCCAAATAGGGAAGAGATGGCCTGTGAAGGAGCAGTTCTGACCAGTCCAGCCAGCGCTGCCCCTGAGCTGTGCCTTGGGGGTACTCATGCCCGTGGTGGGAAAGCACCATCCATCGTGCACAGCCAGACACCTGATGGCCAGGGCCAGCATCCCAAGGGAGGCACTACCAGCCCCGTGGTCAGCTGTCAGAACTGAGGGGCACAAAGAAGCCCATGGACAGAACTTGAAGACCAGGCTGTTTTCTACAAGATCAGCATGCTGCTTAGACCTGACTATACACACACTTCTAGGGAGCCATAGGCCTCCGTGTGAGTCCCACACAGATAAACCGCTCCTTGCCAAGCCTGGGTACCATGGCTCCCCCATGGATCTGAGGGGCTCCCTCATGCATTAAGAACTGTACATGCCCCTTACCCATGTGAGTGAGCCACGTGTCTACCTGTATTTCACAGTGGAAGCAGCTGAGTCCACAGAGGTTAGCAGACTCACCTCAGCCACACACAAGCTCCCCAGGAGCCCAGAGCTGGTCATCCCAGCACCGCCCTTGGCTGCACTGCTGGGCCAGGCCTTATAATCTGGAGAAAAGCAGGATGTGCCGCCTCAGCCCTAGTCCCATAGGACCTTGGGAAGTCCAATAAGTTCTGGGCCTGGCACTGTGATGCCATGAGCCTCTGCAGGCTTCCCTGTGCCCCCACAGTACCTGCCCCTGCATGGCCCTGCTGCTGTGCCCACAGGGCAGGTGGCTCCCAGGGAGGAGGGTGGCACAGCCCGGGGCAAGACTCACACTCCCAGAGACCCTGCAGCAGGCGGCATCTGATCTGATAAAACTCGGCCAGCAAGTTGGCTCTGGACAGCTCTTGGAGCGGCCATAGCAGCTTGTACTCCACCAGGTAGCTGGTCACCTGGGCCTGGTCCAGGGGCTCATTCCACCGAGGCAGCAGTGGCAACGTCGCCATCACTGAGTAGTTCCTAGAGGGAACACAGGACAAGTCACTATGCCTAGCCGAGCCTTGTTTCTTTTGGCCGCATAGGGGAAGCTCACAGGCCCGCAGGAAGAGCTCTACCATGGAGAGCATTGGGGTGCCTCTCAGGGAGGGGCGGTCCTTGTTCTAGGAAATCCCATAATGAGGTGGAGGAGGACAGAGGCTGGCATGACAGCGGAGGTGGGGGGTGAGGCCGGGACAGAAACAAGCTGCCCTATTTTGAGGACACAGATGTCTGATGTCATGCCTGATCCGCCCCCTGGGTCTTGGGCAGCATGGGCCTGTGTGTGCGAATGCCAAGGACAGGGGCTGGAAGGTGTAGGACATTGTTTTGTTTTTCGAGACAGAATCTCATTCTGTTTCCCAAGCTCGGGTATAGTGGTACGATCTCAACTCCCTGTGACCTCTGCCTCCTGGGTTTAAGTGATTCTCCTGTCTCAGCCTCCAGAGTAGCTGGAACTATGCACTCACTGCCATGCCTGGCTAATTTTTGAATTTTTAGTAGAGTCAGGGTTTCACCATGTTGGCCAGGCTGGTCTCGAACTCCTGACCTCAAGTGATCTGCCCAAAGTGCTGAGATTAAAGGCATGAGCCAGTGTGCCCGACCAACAGGTCTAGGAAATTTCTACAGTTGAGGGGAGGACTGGAACTTTCTCAATATGTAGAGTCGAGTCAAGCCTGTGAGATCTGAATGATCAGGGAGATCTTGGCTCACATGGAGGTGGAGTGAGAAGAGGAACATTGCACACTCTGTTGTTAATGGGCTGGTGAAGGGAGGGGCAGGTAGCCTCACTTACCTTTTAGGGAGCCCAGAGGCCCTGCAGCTGGGGGCAGGAAGCAGCTTCAACACCCTCGCTGCCAGTTGAATCCATATTTTTGGCACCCCCACCAGATCCCACTCACCAGGAAGGCAAATAACCAGAGAGGTGATTCTTCAACCAAGCCAAAGCCCCGTCCTGGGAGCTCTTCCCTTCCTCAGTCTACATTCTGACCACAAGGCGGCAGGAGCAGGAACTTGTGTTACATGGAGCCTTTTCCCCGTGATGAGGGTTTAGTCCCTATTCTACAGCTGGGGAAACTGAGGCACACAGCCTCGATGCAGAGGAATCCCAGTAAGAGGCAGAGCCGGAGTCCACATGCTCTGCAAGGCCACCAGCACGGAAGAAGGGGTGGCCCCCTTGCCTGCAGCCCGGTTCCTGGTGGGCCTCATGGCTGTGAGGGAAAAGGATATTTGGTCCCCAGGCCCCTGCTCTAGACTGGGCTCCCCGCTTCTATCCACCACCCCCGTGTTCTCAACACAGGGACCAAAGGGGCCTTTTGAAGTGAAAGGGTGATCATAACCTTCCTAGGTCAGAGCAAAAGCCAGAGTCCTCCCTTCACCCCCCCAACCTTGGAACCTCCCAGTCCCTCCCAGTTGCATCAGCCCCACCACCTTCCTATTCAAACAGGCCAGGCAAGGTGGCTCATGTCCGTAATCCCAGCACCGAGGCTCTGGAGCCCAGGATTCTGAGACCAGCCTGGCTAATATAGTGAAACCCCATCTCTACTAAACATACAAAAATTAGCCAGGTATGGTGGTGAATGCTTGTAATCCCAGCTACTTGGGAGGCTGAGGCAGGAGAATCACTTGAATTTGAGAGGCAGAGGTTGCAGTGAGCTGAGATCACACTATAGCACTCCAGCCTGGGTGACAGAGCATGAGACTCCATCTCAAAAACAGGCCGGGCACATCCCTCTCCCGGGCCTCTGTGCAGTGGTGACCCCACCTGGAGCTCTGTTCTCATACTGGCCCCATGGCTCTTGCTCAAACTGTACCTTCTCCTCAAAGCTGGCCATGGCCACACCATAGGATCCCCTGCCCACCACCTCAACAATGTTCCTTCTCTAGCATTTGCCACCTAATGTATGGCTCAGTGGTGGTAAATGACGGGCAGTGGGCCACACCCAGCCTGTGGTCAGCTTCTGCACGGCCTGCAAGAAAGAAAGACTTTTATGTGTTTAAAAGATTACAAAACAGGCCAGGAGTGGTGGCTCATGCCTGTAATCCCAACACTTTGGAAAGCCAAAGGGGTTGCATCACTGAAGGTCAGGAGTTTGAGACCAGCCAGGAGTGGCAAAACCCTGTCTCTACTAAAAACGCAAAAAAAAAAAAATTAGCCAGATGCACACACATGTAGTCCCAGCAACTGGGAGGGCTGAGGCAGGAGAATCACTTGAACATAGGAGGCAGAGGTTGCCATAAGCCGAGATCACACCACTGAGACAGAGCGAGACTCCATCTCAAAAAAAAAAAAAAGATGATTACAAAACAAAAGCAAGGAAATGTGAAAGAGCAGAATGTCCTGCTTAAGAGGTGACTCTGAGGCTCTCTGCAGGGAGTGGTGCACACCATGTTGTAGATTTCTTGTGCTTCGTGTCTGTCTCTGAGTAAAACTGAGCTTCCTGAAGGCAGGGGTCAGCCTCGCCCACTGTGGTCCTCTGCAGCAGCTCCTAAAATCCTGCCTGCACTGAGACCATGCTCACGAGGTCTCTGTGGAGTGAGGAAGAAGCCCCAGCTTCCTCTCCTGTGAAACGGGGAGTGAAGAAGGCTTTGTGTAGGGCAGTCAGAGTAGTCAGTGAGTCAGAGGGTGTCGAAGCATTCAGAATTGCACCTGATATGTGGTAGGAATGCCGATGCACCACTCCCAACCCTGCGTTACCTGGTTACGAGGTCATACAGGTCCAGCAGGGGTTTGCAGAGCCTCTTCAGTGCCCGTGAGAACGTGGCCTCAGCCCAGGACAGTATCTGGTGGGCCACCTGGAGAGGGAGGGGACAGTGAGAGCTGTCTCAGTCGTCCTTAACTGCCAGCCATGCCCCATCCTTGCTGTCTCTCTCCAGCTCTAGGGTGACTTTCACGCCCCCCAGGGCCATCCTGATGGGCCTGGGATCCCCATTGCCTGGCATCCTGGGCACCCAGATCTGCAGCCACCACATGGCCTCCTCTGCCCACTCCCACCACACTTCCTCCAGGGGCTGCAACATCATTTCCAGGAAGGCGTTCTTCAGCGTGGCCAGGGGCCCTGCAACGGGCAGCCACCACCCACCATGAGGACTCCGGGCAGCTCAGAGGCTCAGCCCAGGCCTCTAGGAGATAGGGCGGCCTGTTGCTGGGATTAAGATGCTGGGGGGGAGTAGGGGAAAAGGAATAGAGCAGAAGGCACTGAAGATTACAGGCGAGATGTCACGGCAGAACCGAGCCACCTCTGCATGGCCTGCTAATAAGTTGTCTGGGAACTTGGATTGGGGGAGGGTTCCCACCAATCCTAGAAGTGATACGAGGCTCTCTGCACCTGAACTGTTTGTACAAATGTGGTTTATGCCAGACCCCTGCTTGCCTCCTAGGAGTCTGACAGTGTGGTCCATGCCAAGCAGCACCTGCCAATGTGACAGTCCCCACTAAACACCCTGGGTGAAGTGTGAAGGTGCAGGGACTGGGAGAGGACACTGGGTGCTGGCCCTGGTTCCTCCTGGACTCCACCCCAGCCCCTTTTCCTGTGCCGACACTCCTGCCTCCTCTCACTGTAGTCAATCACAGCCATGAACAGCACAGTGTACCAAGTCCTGGAGCACTCTTCCAAATTCACTGCCCTGTGGGTGGTCATGGGACTCTGGCACAGCATAGAGGATATGGAGGTGACATTCAATAGCCAGTCAAAGGGACACCCACCCTGGCATTGGGCAAGGTCTTAGCCCCAGATGTTGGAGAGGCCAGAAATTCCTAGTCCTGCCAGGAGGGCAGTCGGGGCAGTGGCTGTGAGCATTTAATGACCACACGGCCACAAAGAGCTCATCGTGGAACCAGAAAGAGACCCTGTGGCAGTGAGCTTCACAGAAACAAGGCTGTCCACTCAAAAGCAGGCAGAAGACTGAAGAAACTGAGGCAGCAGAAATAAGGGATATTAGCTTGGAGACCTTGTAAGAATAAGACAGAAGCCCATGAAAAAAAGAAGGTTGGGTCAGGCGCGGTGGCTCACACTTATAATCCCAGCATTTTGGGAGGCTGAGGCCGGTGGATCACGAGGTCAAGAGATCAAGACCATCCTGGCCAAAATGGTGAAACCCTATTGCTACTAAAAATACTAAAATAAGCAAGGCACTGTGGTGCATGCCTATAGTCCCAGCTACTTGGGAGGCTAAGGCAGGAGAATCTCTTGAATATGGGAGGCAGAGGTTGCAGTTAGCCGAGATCCACTGGAGCTGCAGTGCCACTGTGCTCCTGCCTGGTGACACAGCGAGACTCCATCTCAAAAAAAAAGAAACCACCACCATTTGCAGGACTGGATGTGAAAAGGGAAAAAAAAATTTACAAGGTTAAATGCATGCTGTAGAAGAACTACCACCTGTTCAGCTGCTGAGCACGCCATCATTCCTAACTCAGCAAAAGAACCTCCACTCCAGGAAAAACTAAAAGTGAA
This sequence comes from Cebus imitator, assembly GCF_001604975.1. Taxonomy (NCBI): domain Eukaryota; kingdom Metazoa; phylum Chordata; class Mammalia; order Primates; family Cebidae; genus Cebus; species Cebus imitator. The sequence continues at coordinate 63,362 of NW_016108273.1, forward strand.
CTGCTGTTTCCAAAATGCATTTTTACAGTTGGAAATCTGTGTTTCCCTCCTTCCAGTCCTTGGCACTGTGACAAGCGTTTCTGCATCCTTACAGCCAGGGCCAGGGGGCCACAAGGGACTCCCTAACTCCTACCATCTACGCTGGACTCACAGGGCACGACTCTGCTGCAGTGGCCAGGCTTACCTCCATGAAGTGATTGCTCAGGGTGGGCCCCGAGTCATTCTTGAAGGTCTGGCTGACACAGAGATGCCCCTTGTTGCTGCTCTTGTCCCAGTGCTTCCTATAGCTCGCCTCCAGTTCAAGCAATTCTCCTGCCTCAGCCTCCGGAGAAGCTGGGATTACAGACACCCGCCACTACGCCTGGCTAATTTTTGTATTTTTAGTAGAGATAGGGTTTCACCATGTTGGCCAGGCTGGTCTTGAACTCCTGACCTCGTGATCCGCCCGCCTCAGCCTCCCAAAGTGCTGGAATTACAAGCGTGAGCCACTGCGACTGGCCTTGTGCCAGCCCTGGATCCATTCCTATATGGCTATGCTATTGAGAGCAAGTTCATCTCTTTGGGGATGAGCTCAGGGTACTCAGATCACCACTTGCCAGACTCTGGTGCTCTCTCTGGACATCCCACCTGGCCTGGGCACCCACTTTGTGGCTGAAGGTCAGGATCTGTGTGCAGTGGAGCTCGTGGCCCAGCTCCAGCCTGTAGGCACCATCTAAGCCACTCTCTGTCTGCAGCCTCTGGCCGGTGCTGCACTGATGCGCTGGCTGCTTTGCCTGAGCTGTGAGGATCAATCAAGGGACCCCTGCCCTCCTCTGCCAGGCAGCCTTCCACCACGGCTCCAAGAGAAGGAGGGCCCAGCCCAGCCTGGCCTCAGCTGTGTCCTCCCAGCCCTGTGCTCTTCTTCACCTGTCACTCCATTAGAACCTGTCCATGGGGAGGTCTTAAGAGATGGATGAATGTCCCCTCAA